>NC_056746.1:1107367897-1107502215 GCF_019279795.1 Protopterus annectens
CAGTGTATTTCTTGTTGTGAACCAACTCTGAGCATATCTGAGGGTTTCCGCCCAGGTTTCTAACATAGCTGAAGAAGGCTTTGTGGTTATCTTTAGTGTCCTTAGCGATTTTTCTCTCAAAGTTTGCCTTGGATGTTTTTATGAGAGAACGTAGTTTTCTGCTAATTGTTGATCAGAGACTTCTTCCCTTCATGGGATTTCGCTCTGACGTGCAGTAGCTTCCTTCTTTTGTTATACAATTTGTTTATGGCTGAGGTCCACCAGACTGGACGCTTACATTTGGTGGAGAGGGACTTGTATTTGTTTGGGATTGCATGATCCATGCATTCTTGGATATGTCCATAGAACGCATTTGTGAAGGATTCGGCATTGCGGGATGTGGTATCCACTGGCACAGTGGGCTTAAAGGATACGATCTCCTTCTTAAGAAGAGTGAAGTCTGCTTTTGAGAAGTTTTCACTGTGGTCTTTTGTGCTGGGGGTGGAGGTGGGATATGTATATCCAGGGTGATTAGTTTGTGGTCAGATCTCACTAGTGAGGGGTATACTTCCGGTGTGGAGCATTTTGTCCCCATGTTTGTGATGATCAGGTCTAGTATATTATCTCCCCTAGTGGGAGAGGTGACTAGTTGTTCCAGTGCATTTGAATTTATGAATTCCAGGAACCTCTGGGCTAGGGTATTTGGGTACATTATTCTAGCCCTATCTAGTGGGGTTCTTGAGATTGGGAGGGTGGTCTGTAACATGCTACCAGTTGTTTAGCAGTTTTGCCTACGGTTAGTTGCACATGAATGGTCTCTGTTGCTTCATGTGTTGCTACTAACCTGGAGGTGTGGGTGTCCTTTATGAATATGGACACTCCCCCTCCCTTTGTGGTTCGGCCCGGGTTTTGGGGCCGAAAAGCATGATACGAGGCATAGCCTGGTAGCGCTGGGGTGCTCTCAGGAGCCTTGAACCAGGTTTCAGTTACTGCACAGACGTCGATGTTCTCCATGCTGAGGAGTGCATCAAGTGCCTGCATCTTGAGATTTAGACTTCTGGCGTTGAGCAGCATTACCCTTAGTTTATTTCCATTTTTGTTTTCTAAGGTGGTGGGTTTGTCTCTTGAGCCTTGCCTAAAAAAGGCACTATGGGGGTGGCAAGAACCTTAGCCAATATCCGGAAGCCCAGTGGTGATAGGTGTAAGCCATCCCTTGCGAAGCAGCATGGCTTGTCCAACATATCATCCCAGGCAGACAGACATTGGATCCCCTTAGAATGACACCAGTACTCGAGCCAATTGTTAAAGCTGGTCATCTTGTCTTTGTATTGTGGTATCATTCTTGGTGAGGGCAAGATGCTGCTCAGGGTCAGGGTCATACCAGCCTGGGCTACATAATCGGAGAGCTCCTCTGTCTCTTTTCATGTAGTCCAGGGAGGTACGTCTCAAGTCATTCGCACCAGCATGGACAATGACGGAGTCATATTTGTACTTGCTTTGGAGTGACCTGAGTGCGTGTGTTATGTGGCGGATCCTAGCCCCCGATAGACAGCTCACAGTCACCTTCTCCTTGTTCAGCCTGGTCAGGGGGACATCAGTGTGTCTGACTATGGAGTCACCTGTTACTAGTGTATCAGGCAAGGTGTTTGGCCTTAAGGGCTGCGATTGGTCGACACACTGATTTATTGAAGAATGTGTCGCATGTGTTTTGTTTTGAGGTGGTGGATTTTTGGATGTCTGCTTTGGGAGCCTCTGTTGTTTTGGTAAATTTTTTATTAGAGCCTCCGAGTATGTCTTTGTGTTTTTATGTGTTTGGTTTGCAGTTGTGGTAGGTCTATGTGGGACTGGGATTGGTGTGTGTGTGTGTGTGTGTGTGTGTGTGTGTGGTTGCCATCGCCTCCTGTCTGGTCATGCCAGCCCTGGGTTGAGAGAGTTCAGCCTCCAGTTTGGCTATATAGTTGCATCTCTCACATGTAATTGTGTTTGTTGGGAGGAGGAGAGGGTTGTCTGTGTACATGAGACAATTGTAGCATTGTCTCAAGATGTCCAGATTGACCAGCTGAACTGGAGACGACGCCAGTAATCTACCACTCGACATGCTAGAACAGTATAAGGGAGTGGTATACCTTTAAGGGAAGTGGGTATTCACAGGGCTAGTAAGTAGATGTAGTGCTTTACTTAGTACGAGAGTGCTTACTTAGTAGAGAAGTATTGAGAACAAGTGCTAGGCTTATAATACAGTGAGTAGTCTGGTTATACTAAGAGTAGAGCTTCCTTAAGGGAAAATTTGAAGAGCAGACTTGGCGGAGCCAGAAAAAGTTTAACCGGTGCTGCGCTATGCGCACGACCGTGCAAACACGGATTTTAAACAGTGAACTACAAAACAGCTAGGAATGGTCCCAAACAACCAATTACTACAGCTTCTTGTGCTGAGGTCACTTCCCCCAAGGACAGGTAGGCTGCTCAAGGCTCCCCACTCCCACTGGTGAGCAAAGAAACTTCCTTCTATCCAAGTAAGGTAATGGACAACACAGGAACTACACCACAGCCCAGAATACAGCAATGCCTGTAAACTGGTCTAAACTAGTCGAGGAAGGCGGGAAAACAAGGATTATTTTTTTGTTTTTTTGGTAGAAACACACATAAAATGCAGAGACAGTGATTGTACACAGGCTAGCACACTTTAGTGGGCAGCCTCCACAGTTAAATTAAACAAGCAAACTTTCGATCAAATTGGACTAAATGTAATATTAAGTGCAGATTTTTAAAATAATGCAGCAATCGGTTAAAAAACAGTTCAGGCTAGTTCAAAGTAAGCTAAAGAAGCTATTTCCAGTGGAAAAAAAAAGCAAAGATACTTAAATCCAGAAGGTAGTCGCTTTTTTGAGTTCCTTGCTGCTAGGACCACTCTAAACCCACGTGGAGCTTATATGTATATATGTGTGTGTGTGTGTGTATGTATATGTGTGTATGTGTGTATATATATATATATATATATATATATATATATATATATATATATATATATATATATATATACATATAATATACATATAATATACATATATATATACACACACATACATATGTATATATAAATATACATGTGTGTGTGTGTGTACATATATATATATATATATATATATATATATACATATATATATATATATATATATATATATATATATATATATATATATATATATATAATATAGTTGCCACCCGTCCCGTTGTCAGCGGACACTCACGGTTTGAGTGCTCTCATCCCGCTTCACCAACTGCGTGGGACTTTAAAAGTCCCGCTTTTTCCCCTGTTTTGCAGCGCCGCATTTAATTGCCGGAAAAGCCGAAAATACTTCCGGTTTTTCCACGGCAACAGCAAGTCGTCACCACCCGGACCTGCAGTTAGAGGGATTCTCTGCTAGGTCCGGGTGGTAATGCAGCACAGTAATTGGCTGCAGCCATTGTAGGGGGCGGGAACTTCTTCTGAAGAGCCCCATAAAGGTCGCAGCTGTAGAGCACTAAGCTCTATAGCAGCTGCGACAAAAGATCTGATTTTTTTTTCACCATTGAAGCCAGCCTAGCCAGCCAGCCAAGCCAGCAAGGGAGCCAGCCCAGCCAGCCAGCCAGCCAAAGCCAGCAAGGGAGCCAGCCCAGCCAGCCAGCCAAGCCAGCAAGGGAGCCAGCCCAGCCAGCCAGCCAAGCCAGCAAGGGAGCCAGCCTAGCCAGCCAAGCCAGCAAGGGAGCCAGCCTAGCCAGCCAAGCCAGCAAGGGAGCCAGCCTAGCCAGCCAAGCCAGCAAGGGAGCCAGCCTAGCCAGCCAAGCCAGCAAGGGAGCCAGCCTAGCCAGCAAGGGAGCCAGCCTAGCCAGCCAAGCCAGCAAGGGAGCCAGCCTAGCCAGCCAAGCCAGCAAGGGAGCCAGCCTAGCCAGCCAAGCCAGCAAGGGAGCCAGCCCAGCCAGCCAAGCCAGCAAGGTAGCCAGCCCAGCCAGCAAGGTAGCCAGCCCAGCCAGGAAAGAAGCCAGCAAGGGAGCCAGCCAGCCCAGCAATAACTGTGAGTGTTAAGTAGATAATTGCATTTTGTGGCTTTAGTTATTTAAAATGGGAATAGTGTGCTTTATTTAAGTTTTTAATGTTTAGAGGTAGATGGGGATGTAGTATGTAGTATTTAAATCTGTGCAGTGGTTATTTTGAGACTTTTTTGTACTAGTTTAAAATGGGAATATATTGTGGTTTTTTTTTTTTAATGTTTAAAGGCAGATGGTGGGTGCAGTACGCAATATTTAAATCTGTAGTAGTTAGTTTAATATTTTTGAGTAGTAGTTTTTAAAGATATAAAACCTGAATGTATATGTAATTGTTATTATGCTTGGGGGTATGATTTGGAAGCATTACTTTTAAAAGGCTGAACTGTGTATTGAAGTTGTTTGTTTCTGTTGGGGGGCAGTGAAATATAAACTTAGTGTGATGCATTTCTATTGTCGTAGCTTTTTCTGGGTATTGTCTGTATGCATATAGGAATTGTTTGAGCATAGTTTGTACTTTTTTTGTATGGAAATATGCACTATAATGCTGTTTTCAGGAAGTTACGATATACTGTTTAGGTAATTTTTCCTGTTCCTGCAAGTCCATGTCTATGTGGTACAAGTCTACCTTTTGAGGGGGAATGTTAACAGTCAATGTAATTCATTTATTATTCTAGTAGGTACACGTTGCCAATTTGCCAAAGCTGTTTCAAGATTGTTTTCATTTATACTTGTAAATGTGTGCATTTAATTTATTATGCATTTTAATAAGGTTAAAATGTACTGTTTTGCTTGTAATGTGAATATGGGTGTGTGACTTTTACTTGGGCCTGTTTATTGCATTGCTGTGCTGGATTAATTGCTATGTTTTGAAGTAAAAGGAGCCCATGGAGTCTGCTGTACATTGTAGTTTTAAAGTTAAAATGTTTGGACTTTTTTCCCATTTATTTTTTTTTTTTTGTGGATGGATGCTCTGAAGTTAATGCAATGTATTTGAGGTTGTGCTAAACCATGTTACAGGGTAGTTTGCATCTAAGTAGCAAAGTTTTTTATTTTGTGTTTTAGTGATGTCTTCAACAACTTATTTACTGTTGTCATTATAATCAGATTATGAGCAGTGCTGCTGTTGGGCATGTTTATTAATAGATCATTGCTCTGTGTAAATTAGTGCCATACATTTCTTAACTGCTGTGGTCAAAAGCTAAATTAGGTCTATGGTATCCACTGTGCATTCTCATTCATTTTACTGTTTTTTGGTTCAGTGAATATGGTTAACTTTTTTTGTCTTGTGGGGTGTGGTGGGCATGTTCAGTGGTAAAAATAATGCATTTCATTTTCTACAAGCTGTGTTAATGTTAGTCTTCAATGGCCAAAATGCCCCCTACATTACCCCATTTACTATTTGACCTTTTTCAAACTGTTTGTAAACTCTTTTTTGCTCCATTCCTCTATAATACTGCATCTTCTTTAACAACTCTGGTGATATGTAGTGGTGTGGCCAGTGTCATGCTGGCCACACCCCTATCCTGTTGACCACACCCCCATGTCCCACTTTGCCCTTGTTAAAAGGTGGCAACCCTGTATGTGTGTGTATGTATATATATGTATATATATGTATATATATGTATATATATATATATACACACATACATATGTATATATAAATATACATGTGTGTGTATTTATTTATATATATATATATATATATATATATATATATATATGTATATATAAATGTGTGTATTTATTTATATATATATATATATATATATATATATATGTGTGTGTGTATATGTACGTATATATATGTATATATATGTATGTATATATATATATATATATATATATATATATATATATATGAGAAAGAGATCATCATGAGAAGCTGCAGCTTTCAAGAGAAACTCGGAAGGGTGAAGTTGAAAGTAAGTCTCGTTGAGTTCCTGCTTCAAGTTAATAAGAATAAAAAGAAATTGATTCATTTTACTCCATTTATTTCATTTACCTTATGGGCGTTCCTTCGTTGAAGGTTGTGCGTAGCACGTAAAACTCTACTGCCAATCATTAGCAGACCGGAGTTCCGCTGTGGCGACCCCTAACCGGGAAAAGCCAAAAGAGACAAACCTTAGTCATGGTTGTGGTATGACTGTGACTATGATAAAGCAAGTAAGGCAGGTAGGCAGTATGAAACATTATTATTTCTCCGATCGCCTGCCTGTTGACATAATGTTGCAGTACTGGTTTGCGGTAAAAGCTTATGATGTTAAGTTGTCAATCTCGCCTTCATTCTTGCTGGATGGGGTTCGGAGCCGATCCTCGGCTCCGACTCGGCACTAGCTTTAGCTCGAGAACTCCTTTTACCAGCTCGAGGCAACCCTATATCCCATGATGCAAGGCGGAACTACCTCAGATCTCGTTTGCCGCTTAGCGAAAGAGGTCTCCTTTGCCAGCTGAGTTAAGTTTTTTCTTGTTAAAGAAGAAAAAAGTTTAGTTAGGGGTTTAATTTCCCTTAAGTGTTAGGTTAGCCTGTATTTAGTACAGCCCACCCTATTCCCTTCCTTTTTAATCTTTTAAAATAGTTTTTTCAGTTAAAGTTTTACTCAGGCCTAGTTCCCCAAGTTATTCCCTTCCTGTGTGTCTGTGTAGGGATTAAGTTGTGTGTTTGTGGGGAGTGTGTGTGTATATCCTTTTAGGATGTCTAGGGAAGGCAAGGTTCAGGCTTCAAGAAGTGTGACCAGTGCTGTCAGAAAATGTCCCTGACAGACGGTCACACTTCTTGTGTGTATTGCCTGGGGCCTTTGCACCTGTAGGACTCCTGTGCGTTGTGTCATGCCTTTAGCCAGAGAGTCCTGCAGGAAAGGAGGAACAAATTGATCCTCCGAGGTTTGTTAAAACCTGAAGGTTCTCCTCCCAAGCAAGGGCAGGAAACCTCTTAAGCCACCAAGGCTCAGGCTACAGTGTCCAAGCCTCCTCCGGTGGCTCCGGCCCGCTGAGCCAATATCGGCTCGGCTGGAGCCGATACTACTTCTGCTAGAGTAGTGGGCTCGCGCCGCCGGCCCGATACCCTGACTACTGTTGCCTTGTCGGCCCGCTGGAGCCGACACTTTATCCAGCATCGGAGCCGAGATCCTCGGCTCCATCTGGGGTTCAAGGGACTTCGGCCCGATGGCTCCGCCCGTAAGAGATCCCGGTCCCTTCGATACAGTATTCACTCGGCCCGGGTCTCCTCTTTTGTCGGAGCGGAGCCATCGGAGCCGATCTTCGAGATCTTCCAGGCTGTCTGACCACGATTTGGAGAGGGTGGTAAGCAGGCTGTTGAAATCTCAGGCACTGGCCCAAATGCTCCATAGCCCGTCTCAACAGACTTCGGCTACAGCCCCGATTCTTGAGATTCCTCCTCCGACTCCACGCCAGAGTTCGGAGCCGGAGCTTCTTGGGACAGCGACTGTCTCGATGCCGGAGCCGATACATCCTTCGGCCCGATCTCCTCCTTGAGACTTTCCTTGGAGGGATCCGGTCGTCGGGTTTCCACTGTCTGCTCTGAGGGGGCTAGTGGCATCGGACCCTTGTCCGACCCTGCTCTCCCTCTCGGAGCTTCGGCTTTGGTAAGCTCGGCGCCGACATCTGCCTCGGAGCCTTCTCTCTCCTTGGAACCGACCATTCCTGTTTCTTCGAGCGGGTGTGTTCAGGTCTCCCGGGGAGAGGAGCCTTTGAGGTGATGAGTGTCCTGGCCTCTGAGCATGGTCAACGGTCTATCCCTCTAGCTCCTCCCTCATCAGTGCCTGCAGATGCCTCTTGCCAGCCTCTTGCTCTCAGGCCCAGGGATCCATCGCCCCAGGTTTCCCCACTGGGAATTTCCTCCTCTTCCGAGGTTTCTCCTGACCCTGCAGGGGAACCCCTCGAAGAGGACGGTAAGAGGAAACACACAGACTCCCCTGAGTCTACTACATCTGATACCGACTTAGATGAGTCGGAGGGTTCCCACAGTCCCCTTTGAGGATGTCTCATTTTCAGACATCCTTGAGCTCCTCAAACAGAGGGGAATTGGCCTCCATTGACCCCTCCGAGGATGAGTCTGTATACCTGGAGGCTTTTGGATCCCGACCCTCCACCTCCCGGTGTCTCGCCTTCGACCCACTCATGCAGGTAGTGGCTCGAAGGCGGGCGGCTCCAGATTCTGTGGAACCTGTCCCCAGGAGACCATCCAAGTTCATCACGGCCCCTTCGGACAAACAGTTCCTGTCCAAAGGTGTCTCTGTGGATGCTATGGTGGTGGCGGCGGCCACTAAGAAGGAACTGGCGGATCCTTCAGTATCTGTCCATCCTCCTAATAAGGATTCTAGGACCCTGGACAGGTATGGAAAGCGGATGTTTTGTTCAGCGACATTTGCAATGCGTTCGCTGAATTACCTTTGTCACTTCACCAGGCTTCAACGAGATATTCTCAAGGAACTGGGAGAAGTAGTCCAGGATCCTTCAGCTGCTGGGGCTCAGGAAAAGATTGCCTCTCAGCTAGCTATCCTGAATTCGATATCTAACTCCTCCATGCGGCTCGTATCTTATGCAGCCGATGGAACGAGCAGGGCCGCAGGCACAGGTGTTGCTCTTAGACGCCAAGCCTGGATGCGGCTGTGTAATTTTGGACCCTTTAAGGCGCCCTTCACCAACACCCTTTGACGGTTCAGCTTTGTTCGGACCTCAGGTGAAGGATACTTTGACCAGATGTGAACAGGACGGTAAAACTCTTTCTGCCGTTGGAGTCCAGTTTTCCACTCCTTCTAGACCATATCCCAAGGGTCAGAAGGGGGGGAAGATGTGGTTCCGTAAAGCCCAAGGAGCTACACCAGACACACATGGTCAGTTTACCCCCAGAGGCAGAGGGGGTAACAATAATAGACGCCCCCTAGAGGCAGGGGGGTCCTCAGAACCAGGGCAACAGGGAGCCTCTTCCTGAGAAGCCCTTTCAGCATCCCTGAGGTGTTGCCTGACTGTCCACCCTTGGAGGCAGTCGGGGGAAGAATTTCGCTGTACCCAGTAGCCTGGCAATCCCTATCACAAGAGAAGTGGGTACAGTCGATTATATCCGAGGGTTACAAAATCCCTTCGAAAGGTTTCAGACCTCTACAATCCCTTCCAGACATCTCACCCGTCAAAGGGATTTGGCAAAACAGGAAGTTTCAAAACTCCTGGGAAAAAGAGCCATCCAAACAGTGCCGCAGACCAAGTAGGATCCGCTTCTACTCAAGATTCTTTTGGTCCCTAAAAGGACGGAGATTGGAGACCAATACTAGACCTAAGCAGACTAAACAAGTCTGTCAGAAAGGCAAGATTCGGATGGTCACGCTGTAATCCATTCTGCCCTTTCTGGGCAAGGACAACTGGATGTGCTCGATAGACCTTCAGGATGCGTACTATCATATAAAGATTCACAGACGCCCAGAAGGTTTCTCCGCTTTCGGCTGGGAGCCAGTCATTACCAATTCAGAGCACTGCCCTTTGGCCTCACTTCAGCCCCCAGAGTGTTCACCAAATGCATGGCAGTGGTCACAGCTCACCTGAGACGTCGAGGATTCCAGGTGTTTCCTTATTTGGACGACTGGCTCCTCTCCGCCACCTCCAAGGATCAGCTTCTTCGGTCCAGAGACTACACCTTACAGCTTTGCAAGAGTCTAGGAATTTTGGTGAATTTCGAAAAATCCTCTCTGCTGCCTTGCCAATCTATCACCTTTATAGGCGCAGAGTTAGATACCGTCAAAATGTTAGCCAGACTAACAAATCAAAGGATTCTGGACATCCAGAAATTTGTTCAGCTTCTGTTCAGCTTCTGTTACAAAGCAACAAGGTCAAAGCCAGGTTTGTCTTGAAAGTTCTAGGCCTAATGGCTGCAGCCATTGTTGTTCTTCCACTGGCTCGCTTCCACATGCGTCTCCTGCAGTGGATGTTGTTCACGCAGTGGTCGTACCACGATCTGCCCTTGAGACACGAGATCTTAGTGACACAGTCTTGCAGGGCTCATCTACGATGGTGGATGTCTTCCCCTCTTCTTCATCAGGGCCGACCCTTTGTTCCCCCTCCTCCAGTTGCCACAGTCACCACGGATGCCTCTCTGATCGGGTGGGGGCATTATCAGGGCAGGATGGTCCACGGACGTGGCAACCCATAGAATACCACCTGCACATAAATGTCCTGGAGATGAGAGCAGTGCTTTTAACGTTGCAAGCCCTCGACGACTTTCTTCCCACAGGGACTATTGCAGTACAGACGGACAACATGTCCGTGGTCTGGTACATCAACAAACAGGGCGGAACCAGGTCCTATCCCTTATGTCGAGAAGCTCTCAGACTTTGGCAATGGGCGATCTCTTCTCAGCGTTTCTGATAGCAACGCACATCCCGGCAGGTCTAACCTATTGGCGGACAGGCTAAGCAGATCTATTCTGATGCCTCACGAGTGGTCTCTCAATCAGTCTGTAGTGGATCAGATTTTTCTGAAGTGGGGCACCCTTGTTGCGATCTTTTCGCTACCCTCAAAACAGCAAGTGCCCAGATTACTTCACACTATTTCCTCTTCCAGGCCAACCCTTGAGAGACTCTCTAACCCAGGATTGGCCTCGGGACTTCTTTATGCTTTTCCTCCCTTTCCATTGATTCCACAAGTCATTCAGAAAGCCACCGCTTTGAGAGCCAAATTGATCCTCATTGCTCCATATTGGCCTCGACAAATTTGGTTTCCGCCTCTACATCATCACCTTCTGGTGCAGCCCTGGCATCTGGACCCAGTTCCGGATCTTTGATCCACCAGTCGGGTCAGCAGCACCGGGCCATTCATTCTCTCAACCTCACTGCTTGGTTGCTCCACTTCCTTCCTAGCCAGGCTACCAATGATTTCTGACTCAGTCAGAGACATTTTAGTGTCTTCCTTAAAGTCGTCCACTAGTACTGTTTATGCTAGCAAGTGGCGACGTTTTCTATTTGGGCAAAAGCCAGAAATATTGATCCTTTCACCGCTCCTATACATTCTGTTTTGATTTCCTGGCGGAGGTTTTTCATTCGGGATCGTCATCATCTACAGTCAAAGTACAACTGGCTGCTATTTCCAAATTTCATGTTGGCTTGCATGACAATAACATCATGTCTCATAGGTTATGCAAAGCCTTTTTGAGAGGAGTTTTTCTCCTAAAACCGCCTGTGAAACATCCTCCTCCGCAATGGGATCTGAACTTAATGTTGGCATCCCTAATTCTACCTCCTTCGAACCGTCTGCTACGTGTTCTTTAAAGTTGTTGACATGGAAAACTATATTTTTGCTGGCTGTTACTTCTGCAAGAAGAGTTTCTGAGATTCAGGCCCTCTGTATTCGCTCACCTTATCTGGTGTTTCATAAGGATAGGGTTTCGCCAGAACTAACCCTTCCTTTCTTCCCAAGGTTGTATCTCAAGCCAATATTAACCAATCTATTGATCTACCAGTTTTCTTTCCTAACTATTCTGACAGAGCTGAACAGAAGCTGCATTTTTGGATGTTCATCGTCAGCTCAGGTACTACTTACATAGGACTAAACAAGTTAGAAAATCAGACCAATTGTTTGTCTCCTATGCAGGAAACAGGTTGGGTCTTCCAGTATCTAAAGTGACCTTATCTAGATGGTTGACTTTCACCATTTCCTATGTGTACTCTCTACGCGGCAAACAACTATCTTCTAAGCCAAAAGCACATTCGACCAGGAGTCTATCCACTTCTGTAGCCTTTCAGGATAGACTTCCCATTGACACTATTTGTGCAGCAGCTACTTGGGCCACGCCTCATACCTTTGTGTCTCATTACAAGTTGGATTTGGCCTCCAGAGATAGGGCCAGTTTTGGTTCCACTGTTCTCAAGAGTCTGTTCCATTGAGCCACCCGGGATACAGGTGCTAGGACGCTGTCCCATCCAGCAAGAATGAAGGCGAGATTGACAACTTAACATTTAGAAGTTATGTACCTACCATAACGTTCCATGTTAGTTGTCTTCTCTCGCCTTCTTTCTTGCGTCCCTCCCTCCTTCCCCCTGGCCTGGACAGATCTTGGAGAGTTCCTATTAGATTGCTTCCTCTGGAGTATTGTTATGAGGACTTCTTTTAGGAACCATGGTTCCTAATTATATTAGGATAAGTCTTTAGCAGGGTTAGTTAGCTGCCAAACGAGATCTGAGGTAGTTCCGCCTTGCATCATGGGATATAGGGTTGCCTCGAGCTGGTAAAAGGAGTTCTCGAGCTAAAGCTAGTGCCGAGTCTCGGCTCCGAACCCCATCCAGCAAGAAAGAAGGCGAGAGAAGACAACTAACATGGAACGTTATGGTAGGTACATAACTTCTAAGTTTGTTTCATGGTTCTGCTTTAACTGCTTCAAGATGCTTTTTTGTAAATTAGCACAGTCACAAAACAAAGGACTTTTATATCAGTTACAGAAAATGTATTTCAAATAGGTGAATTGCGCATTACTTCAACTACAAAAGTAAGAGAGAATCCCAAACATTCTTTGAGATATGAGGTAAATGGGGACAGTATAATCGTGGATAGATGAAGAGTGGGAAAATGAACCAGTGAGAAAGTGTCTATGTGAAGATTTCACTGTTGCTGTATTGTTATGGTGATACAAGTTATCACAATGCATGTTGACTGATACATTGAGGAACCTTCCTCAATGTATTGCCTATCAGAATACTAGCTCTATGAAGACACTGCATTTCCTAGGGTGTTCAGATAAGTTGTGGTTCTGTTGCATTTGCAGAAATAGTTGTGCAGCCATGAGACCTGTCGAACTTAACTTCTGAGTCACTGTGCTGTCCATGGCTAGCTTAAATTCTTCAGTTCTTCACAACTAATTTTGTACTTTTCATTAAATTTGAAGGAAAAAAAAAAAACCCTTTTTTTCTTTCATGTGTACTATACTCTATAAACATTCACAGTGTGACCAAGAGTGATGCTTGATGCCACTTTAGTCTCCACATATGAGCAGCCTCCTTTTATAGTCATTCAAACCTATACTTTCACAGAACTCTTCACTCAGGTGACTATATCTTTCGTGCATCAAACTTTATTGACCTTTGATCATCGGGAAACTTTGACTGGATATGTGCACATTTTCAGCCGAGGCCCAGGATGAAAAGCTTGAAAATATTACAAAATATTTTAAGAATAATAATAGTACAGGCTTTAAAAATAATACAGAAAGAAAGAAATGCAGGTTAAATCCATTTGTCCACAACATCTTTTTCCCATGATTGCACACTGGGTTAGTGTCACTTCAACAGTGGCAATCCTCTCTAGCCAAGGATTGATTCCACCACTGGGTGGCTAGCCAGCAGTAGTTCTTCCACACTGCACACTCGCACCTATGGCCAATTTAGCATGTCCAGTCCACCTACTGCATGTCTTTGGAATGTAGGAAGAAACTAGAGTAACTGGGGGAAACGCACACAAATGCAAGGAGGACATGCAGACTCCACACACAAAAAATACTGGTTAAATAATTGTGTATAATCAAAGTTTCCATAGTATGTTTAAGACTAAATACAAGTTGTACAGTAATGGTAGAGAAATTTTAGCCAGTTTATAGAGGAATTAAAGGTACGTTAGTAATACAAACAGGAATTGCAATATGAAGGGAGTGAAAATGAGGATTGTGCTATATTTGGAGAGAAAATGATAGAAGTAAGGAAGCAAGTGAAAAGGGGAGAGTAAGGAGATGTAATATGTGAGTAGGTATTTATTCACATATAGGGATATAGTTTTATCCTGGTGTTGAGCAAGAACAGAGACAACTTTTGGCTAGGAAGTCTTTCAGACTGGTTTTGAAGGATGGGAGGGAAGGTATTGATCTCATGGATAGAGAAAAGGATTTCCAGCCCTTAACAACATGATACATGTACAGACAATGCCCAGCAGATTAGATAGGTTTGTGGAAATACAGACATTTTTGGTCATTGGATCATAATGACTGACTAGGAACATAGTTGTCATAATGACTGACTAGGAACATAGTTGTACAGAATGTTTAGTGCTGGGCAAGCACATGGATTTTGAATCCTTCTGGATAATTTTATAGGTGATAAGCTGTGTATATTTTTATTGATGGGTTGGTTCTAACCAATTTAGGCTTTTTTGTGCTGTGCATTTGTTGGTTCTGAAAGGGATATTTGCTGAAAATGTAGCAACTTTGTTGTAACATTATTCAAGTTTTGACTTTTGTGATGCCTGAAGTTTAGTAAGGATGGAAGCGCCATAAAAAGTATGAGGAGGAGATAAGTACTAGCAAATTTAGCTTTAGTTGCTTCGCTGAGGCTGTATAAAGCATCTCGAGTTTTTCTTTGTGCAATTTTGTATACGCATGTTGAATTAGATTATCATCCACTATCATCCGTAATAGTTTGCTATGAGAAGTGACTTCAGTGGCTGTATTATCAAGAGAGAGGACCTTATTTTTTTTTTCCATGGCAGAGGGATTTGGGGGCAAAAGTAGTAGTTTGTTTTTTAGGGTGAGCATGCGTTGAGTTAAAAGCCATATTTCAGTTGCTGTTAAAGCTTCCGGAGTAATTTTTGAGGTGTGCCATGTTATCCGATGTGCAAGTGAGTGTGGAGACATTTGCATACTGTATTAGGGAGGCCTGATGTATGGCACGTATTGGTGAAAATGTTAAGAGGTAGATGACCAAGGATAGCCTTGTTGTACACCGGTGTTGACTGGGAGGTATGGAGAAAGGATGGAGTGCCATTTTACTCCCTGATAAACCTGTTTGAGAGGCAGCTTTTAAACCATAGAAGGCTGGGGTGAGAGAGCGCCAAGGAGGATATTTGAAGTAGATGTTTGCTGTGACAAACTGTATCCAAGGCTTTAGATAAGTCTCAAAATAAGGAGGCAACTAGTTTGCTATTATCTCTAGTTTTATTGACAGTATCTATATAGGCTAGAAGTGCATTGTTAGTACTATGGGAAATAAGGAAGCCATGATGTGTGGGTGATAGTTCTTCCTATAGGAGATAGTTTAGCAGTTGTTTAATAATAGAAATTAATCAGTTTATAAGCAACTCACAGCAGTTAGCAGTGAGGTACCAGGAAGAACAGATTTTCTTTAATTTCCTGAATGCAGAAACCTTAGGACAGTGGCCATGTTAGTAAGTGCACCTTGGAGTGCAAGGACAGCTCTGGTGGGGGTGTTGAAAACTAATTTCTGGCACGGGCAGACATGCATAGACTAGATGAAGTTAATACACAGCAAGGTTCTTAAAGATAAATGTACTTGCATTGTACAAAAACAAAATCAGTTAAAATATTTGGGAGTTGATACTTGTGGTAGTGTTTCAGCAGCATCTGGGTAAAATTTAGTGACCTCAGGCTATTGTTCAAAGAAAATTTTGCAGTGAAATGTTTGTTAGTTGGTCCTTATGGCAGATGTTTAGCAGTATCTGGGTAGAATATAGTGACTCCAAGCTGTTGTCCAACGGCAACATTTTCCGTGAAAATGTTTGGGGGTTGGCTGCAACTCCACACCTACATATTTTCATGGCCTTTCACATAGGACTACTTAGGAGGGTGTTCTGCTACAAATGCGTTTCCACTATTTATTTATTTATGTATTTGTTTATTTTCTTATAAGTAGAAGTATATGAAATTTCTTTATTTTTAAAAGAAATTGGCCCATGGCACTTCATTTTGAAGAAAAATCACCCATAATGCCCTAGGCAGTAAATTGTTGTACACCTGACCATTCAATTTGTGGGTTTTATGCTCTGTCCCATCTATATTCTACCTGATTATTTGATTTGTTTTTTTACGTAATGGGAGGATGGTGCAGAAAACCCATACATTTGAAAGTATATAGTAGTTGGTATAGCAGCAGTGTGAGAGAAGCTGATAGTTCTATTAGTGGCTGTTTTATTTTTCATTATTATGATGGCAGACTACCAGATGCGGGCAGTGGACAGCTTTTTAAGACTGGGCTAGCCATACCACCTAACTGCATCTCATTTCCAGGAATATTCTTCATCCACACTGAAAGAGGCTGTCCCACACTTTAATTTTTAGCATGCATTCGTGAAGTAATTTAATTCAAAGCCAAGGAAATGTGAGCAGGACGCACCAAGCTGTAGTTTGCAGTTTATAGATAATTGTCATTTCACATTGCAGGGGTATTTTGACTTTTTTCGGGTGCTTTCTTCTAATAATGCCTAATGACTTCATATTAATACACCAGAACTTTTGTATATGTTTTTATGAAGAAACCGTTAATTATGTTGTGAGCATTCTCATTGAAGTTGTGGGACGAAATGTAGAACACTTACCATTTGTTCCACGTTGTAAGATGTAGTGTTCCGCATTATGGATATGGAAGGTTGAAAGCTCTGAGGCTAGCAACTGTGTGTGAATTTGTTTGAAATGGATTTGAAGTTCATCATTATGGCCTTTAATTTGTTTATTTGCTTTACAACATTCAAACATCAAATGGCAAAGGAGCTATAACAGCAGGCTACAGGGCTGTCTGTGGAGGCCAATGACTTATCCTGCTGTCACTTGTCTGATTTTGTGGAGGCCAATGACTGATCCTGCTGTCACTTGTCATTATTCTGACTTTGTAGGGCTAATGTGATTTGTGAGAAGCAAGATAGAATACATCAGCCGCTGTCTGTGTGAAAGAAGGCTGAAATGTCTTGGTGTGGTTATCTTAAGTGGTAGTAGGCTTGGCATGGCTGTTGCATGTTTGTGTAAAACAAAGTTGAAAGCATCAGTGTTGACAGATTATGTATGTAGATCTGGTGGCAGACAGAATTAGTTAGCAAATCATTTTCTTTCAAAATAAGGTATAAAATGCATCACAAAACAGTTAGGCCCTTGTAGATTCTGGTGGCCCTCTCACCCTGGCTATATTAAGTCAGTTTTGATGCCAGTATCAAAGGGACCTTTACCCTAGGTCCAAGCAAGTTTAAACTGCACAAATGGCCATTTTAGCTTATATGGGATTCTGAGGGCACAGGGAGCAGTCAGACCTCACAGCTGTTTCTTTTAAATAATATGACTTGGTTTGGAAGTAGCTTAAGATTTCTGCTGCTGTGGTAATCTTGCTAGAGAAAATGGACAGGGGGGGTGGGGGTGCTTTTTTAATGGAGACACTAAGTTTTCAGTGTAAACAATGAAAGCACAAGCCAAACCAAGAACTTCAAAAAATGATGCTAGCCAGGGAGTACAGCCTCACTGCAGAACTTTATTGAACAGATGAGTGGAAGTTTATTCTTTAATGATGAAAAGCACTCCTTCTATTCAACAAAGTTCTGCTGTGTAGCTTTACTCCCTGGCATGGTTTGTTGAAGTTTTCAGTGTACTTAAGTGTTAGGCCATGTGATTGTTTCTAAAGTTGCTTGCTAATGATTCAAAGTGGTTTATCTTGTACATTAGATGCCGACCTTCTTTGTTTAATGGAATGTGTTCTCTTGTATTGAGTGTTAATTGAATAAAATATAACTTATTTTTTCTGTTGGAATATGCCTGATTTACAATGGGTATGCAGACTGGGCTGCCTAGTAAGTTGCACGTTTGTGAAAAATCAGCCTTTATTGCATATTATACCATGACCCCAAAGCGGCACGCTGATTGACCAGCGCCCGTTTAAATCCCATTAGTATTAAACACTGTCTCGCTATGTTAAATGGGTTTAACATAGCGGAGACAAAAATAAGCAGCGGAGATCTCCGCTTTTTTAGCCGTCTCGCTATGTTAAGCCATTATTTAAGAAAAGTAACAGTTTCTTTTCTTAAATAATGTCATGTAATAACTTGGGTGTGGGGGTAATAATTTTTTTCCGCACGTTGGTGGGTTTTTTGGTCTCGGGCTTATCCTCGGGACCAAACCACGCGTATTAGCATTACCCACACCCAGGCGTGGGTTATTGCTATAATATTGAATATCGAGGAGAAAGTGAGTGTTTTATTTATTTTCCCCCTACCATTTACTGTTCTCCAAGTTGTGGCAACCTCAGAGTAATAGTTTGAGGGGTGTTGGAGGAGAATCCTTGTGGTTCTTCAGTCGTTTGTGTACACAAGGGAACAGTCTTGTCAGTGTGAGTTTTTTTTTATTTTTTTTGGGGGGGGGGGGGTTGAGTGCGAAGGAAAACTTGTGAAAAGTATCTCAGGGTGTCTGGATACAGAGACTGTGTGTTTAATGTTTTCAGAAATGGTGAGTTATTTAAATATTTTTTTTAGGAGGCATTCCCAAAGAAGGTTATTCAAAGAAGCAAGTTTTATATAGGTGAGATGTCTCTATCTCAAAAGATGATAAAAAACTTTGTATCCTGAAAAAGGACTTAAATGTGCAGGCATATTATAAATTAACCGTTTTACCCTGCATAAACTAATGTCTTTCGGCTTTTCCCGGTTAGGGGTTGCCACAGCAGAACTCCGGTCCCCTAATGATTGGCAGTAGATTTTACGGTGCCGAGGTGCCAGCCCGACGCCCAACCTTCAAAGAAGGCACACCTATTCACGCACCTACCTGCATGTCTTTAAAGGTCACTCGACCGCAGGGAGGGCATACAGACTCCACACAGAAGGTGCTCCAGCCAAGAATTGAACTGGAGAACCTCTTGCTGTGAGGCGACAATGCTAACCGCTGCACCACCGCGGCACACACTCTGCATACATATTGCAAATTAACAGCGTCCCATGTGTATGTCATTCGGTCTTTTTTTTTTTTTTTTTTGTAATACTGTTTTGCATTCAGAAACTAAAGCTGATTGACCTGGTAGAACTCTAACTCCTGTCATCGTGTTCTTATCTTCAAATCTCAAATTATGCAAGGTTTACAAAATACGATGTATGGCATAGGGCTGGAGATTAAGCGTTGCAGATTCCCTGTGTTGACACCTGCATAATTTGACACAGTCTTTGCCCGTATTACTTTATGAATTTAAGTTACTATTGAAACATTTGATGGAAGAGACTTTCACCAGTTTCTGTAAATCTCTTGAGAAAGTGAAAGTTGCATAGTTGATTTTACTGTGTCAGACGATTTAAATATCAGTAATTCCTTAAGATGGTTTTACTTATGTACACCATGGCTTGTTTTGAGTCTGGGTTGGGCATTCAGTATTAGACAGTACTTTTTTAAAGGTCCAGAGATGTGTCTGGACTGTAATTTCAAGCACACTGGCTAGAGGGCTTAACAGGATAGTGGATTCTTCTCTGTTAACTAGATTTGAGTTTCTGCATTTTGAGGTAAGACTTGTACTGTATTCTGATATTGATGGTTACTGGTTTGGCACTGGCTGTCAGATACAGTTAGAACTATCACTACTTGAGGGGGCTACTTTTTTCCTCACTCTCTCTTGCTCCTAGAGCTTTTTTATATGCTGGACAACAGCAGTTTTAAGCTTGCATGGTGTTTGAAAGTGCTTTGGATTTGCAGATGATGACTGCAGGTAATTTTAAACAAGGTAAGAATTAAGCTGAAGTGCAAATTTTCTGTAACCTGTTCATCTGTTTTGCAAAATGCAAGCTGGTTTATTTGGAGCTGACCGACTTTTTTTAGTTTCTCTCTCTCTCCCTGGTAAGCTTTTGTGCTGTATATTTCACTCTGCGCCTCACTGAAATTAACTTTTGATTATGGAATAAGGATTTGTTTGGAAAGCCCTATACAAACATTAGTCACACTTTTAGAAGTACCTTTTTTGTTTAAGCTAAACTTCCCTTCATTAAGTTTTTTTATTGTAACTGACTTGGTGATCCCCTTTAATTGCATTCCTGAGATGCCTGTTGAGTAAACCAAGAAACAAGGTCTTGGCTGACTGTGCTTCAGCAATAAAGGTTTTTGTGTAAAGCGGTACTCGGGTGGCTGCAGTTAGTAATTATCCGGAACTGTTCTTAAGCTTTTTGGTTCTGTATCAAGTTGGTGACTTTAGTTCTGCCACCCCATAGGATCATAGGAAGTTACTACGGTATTGGTCCTGAGGCCCTTATAAACCTAGCTAAGAGTTTAGCCCATGTGTAGACAAATCAGCACCCAATGCCCCTGTCCCGCAGGGACACGGGTGGAATCCCAGGGATGCATTTTCTATTTCCCATCCAGTTATCCAGCTTGTGCTTAAAAAGGGGTAGAGAGGTACTCTGCTCGATGTGGAGAGTCACCCTTTTCCACAGATGGGAGTGGCCACTGGGACACATCTGTCCATCCAACAAGTCCTATTGATGTCACAGACCAGGTTGAGGCCACGTGTATAGGTTACTTGAGTGGAGCTTGACTTGTGGATATGCAGCAGTCCCATCAAGGCTGGGTCCGAGATCGCCATGTATGTCAGACAAAGGTCACCTCTGAGGAGTCTTTTTATGAAACAGGCTAAAAGCTGTAGCCCTCTACTCTACTCTGTGTATGGAAGATTTTAGAGGCCCTGGATTCTCCTCTTGAGGAACCTGTGTGGTCTCTCCAGCTGCTGCATGTGCTTTGCGAGGTACATGCTGAATGGGGCGTTTTACTCAATAATGGGCCTTATAAGGGAAGAATACAGCGATGTTATGACCTCCTTGTCCCTGGAAGAGATACCTTTACTTATGAGGTGGGCCATGTAGAAAGCTTTCTGTACAATGGAAGCAACTTGGTGGTCAAAAATCAGGTTGCTATCAATCTGGGTGCCTGAATCCCTCACGACCAACTACGTGTTTAGGACATTTATTAATGTGGTGATTTGTGGGGACATCACTTTCCCCAAAGGGGATGATGATGCATTTTTTTGTATTTAGCTTGTTTGTTTGGGTGAGACCCTCTTGGAGGATGCCCACGTCACTAGGGGAATTGATGACCCTGCCCGGCTTGCAGTAATCTGCAAACGTGGTCAGCCATAGCCCACTGGTTTTGCCCACACCTCAGAAAAGTATATCCCAAATAAGAGGCCCCAAGACCGAAGCCTGGGGTATGTCACTCGATACGGGTCTACTGCTTGAAATGGCTTCCCCTGTTTTGACCAGGTGAGTTCTATCAGTGAGCCAGTTAGCTGCCCATCTGGTAACATATGGATTGACGCCTAGTTGAGAGAGTTTATCTGTTATGCACGAGTGGGAAATGGGTGTTGAAGGCTTTGGGCAGGTTAAGGTAGGCAGTGCGCACTCTTTCCCTCGTCCGTGGCTGTGGTGACAGTCTCAAAAAAGTTGACCAAATTTAACCGAGACCACCTCCCCTTGACTAAGCCAAACTGTGTGGGATTGTGAGTGTTTGGAGGTTGCCAATGTCCTTGTTAATGAGGCCCATGATCTGTTCCATGGCCTTGCAGATCAGACTGGTTACGCTGATGGGTCTATAATTTCCTGGATCAGTGGACACTCCACAAAGAAGAGATGACAGTGGCTGTCCTCCACTTAGCTGGGACAAAGCCAGTACTCAGGCTTTGGTTGAATAGGACACCTAGTGGTGCAAATTCCTGCCTAAGTTCATGTAGGATGCAGCCTGGGATGTTATCAGGTCCCATGGAGGCTGTATTTTTTTTGCCTTTGAGAGAGCAATGATCATCTGTACCCTAGATATACGGGGAAGGGAGCAGGTACTGGGAATATCCTAATTTACTGTTGGGGGGGCAGAGGGGTGAAATTTTTGCTGAATCTGTCAGCCATCAAGTTTGTTAAATCTACGGCATTTGTATATGTGGGGTCCTTGACCACCAGTTCTTAACAGATCTGGGTGCTGCCTTTGAGATTATGGACATATGTGAAGAAGGCTTTATGACCGTCTCTAGTAGATGTGGCCAATTTGGACTCTGTTTGCTTTGGAGGATTTCACTAGTGCTCTTTGCTTGTTTAGGCTAAGGAAAGATTGCTACCAGTTGGGCACCTGATCCTTCTTGGTCCTGGACAGCAATTATTTTCTTAGTTTTATCGCAGATGTCCACCAGACAGGTTTACTCTTCAGAGGATGATTTAGTCCTGTCAGGTATTCCTGATTCCATGCATCTATATAAATGTTCGTATAGTAATTTGATGCTGAAGTAGTCCTTGTATCTTTTGCAAGTATTTCTCATAATACTTGGCAGGAAGATGCTGTTTTTAATAGCATTGAGTTTGTGTAGCTTTTAGCATTTGTGTGTTCCTTGGAAAGCAGTGGATGTATTTTGTCATCGTTATTGCAGCTGTGCTGTTGTAGTCCTGTATGTGGAGGTGTCGTACTAGTTCACAGTGATGGAAGCGTAGTGTACCATAGAACAGTGGAAGTACGTGTCTTCATAACTCAAACAAGTTTAAAAGTTCATTTCATGGGCTTCTTCAGAGTAAAGCCATTACATAAAAAACTAATTTGAATAGTTGTCATGTGATCAACAGTTTCATTGACAAAAATTAAAGAAATATATAAAAATTGATCATATATTAAAATGGAGAGCCATATACTAAAAATGTTTCTAGTTGTTAAATCATAAAGTATACTTTTAGTGAAACATTGAATAAACCAACATTCTCTCTCTATTCATAATAAAACTCCCTGTAAATAAATATGCAACTAATAAAACTAAGTTGTAGTCTGAATGTTCTACTTTAGATGCCCTTATTTTTAAAACACTCGTCAAAGAGCAATTTTCATTAATACCTAGCATAGTTGTAGCGTTCAGTCGTAGCCGCCATTCCAATTCTAGCCTCTCTGGATTTGTCTTGGTGTCCCCTCCCCTTTGTGTAGGAGAAAATCTATCAATAAAAAAAAGTAAACTTTTTTTTTTTTAAAGTTTTCACAAGACAAGCTATGGGCGTGTAGTAATTTTTATCTTATTTTTTATGTCTCTTACATGTTCGGCTAGTAGTGTTTTAAAAATAAGGGCATCTAAACTTTAATATTTGTTCAGTTGTTTTTAATATGTTTAATTTTTGTCATTGAACTGCTGGTCACATGACCTAACTATTTAAGTGAGGTTTTAAGTAATGACTGCTCCTGAAGCTCATGAAATGAACTAGCTGAAAGTGCTAAGTGTAAAATGTTCTTTTAGTTTATTAAAGCACGAGGCTGGTATTAAGTTTGGCGGTGGAGGTTTCTTTATATTTTGGTGAAGTATGTGTCTTCTACCAAGTTGTTTTGCAGAAGACCTATAATGGCAAGTTGTTGGTTTCACCCCAGTATTAACTGTGACGCTTCACTCCTGTGTGTGAGACTAGTATTACTGCATTTTCAGTTTTAACATACGACCCCTAACAGGAAATAGTAGTAGTTCACCGTGAGCAAAAATTAAAATAAAATACACTGATTTCCAGTAACATGCATTTTTCTTCCCTTTAAAATGTTCTAGTTCTAAGTTTGGATTTTTTTTTTTTTAACCAAAGCGTCTAGCTCTTTGGAGCTCCTGGGGGGAAAAGCATAAATCCATTACACTGATTTAAACCAGTTTCTGCAGTGCAGGTAGGCATTTGGTGATCTTGCATGCCAGTCACTGATGGATATTACATGCTTACCTGACAAAACAGTTTGCATAGTGTTAAATGTGGGATTTAGCTGTTTGTTAATTGCATTAGATCTTTCTTGTCTATTTTAATTTGTTTTGTCTGTTGCAGGTTGGTGTATGAAGTGGCTAAGATACAGGAGCTGTTTCTTGTGTTGTGCAGCTGAGGACTCTGCATGCTGGCCTCTCTTCGCCTGGGAATGGCGCAAGGTCAGTTCCGGAGTTACGTTTGGGATCCAGTACTCATCATTCGCAGATCATCTTGATGCAGTGCATTTTCTACAGCTGCTTGGGGATCTGGTTGGTGGTTGTGGACAGCTTGGTACAGAACACCCGCTCTCTTGATCAGATTTTCAGCTATGAGGTACAGAGTTCCATGAAACTCCAGCTTGGGAGTGGGGGAATGAGAAATGAACACATTTTGTAACTAGTTTTGTGTAGGAGGCTGATTTAACTCTACAGTGTACTTTCTTATGAACTTGGCAATACATATTGGAAGTTTGTTATAACCACAGGTACAGTGGATATATAAAAAGGGTACACACCCCAGCATTCAGTTTTGGGTAGGAGTCTTATCAGCATGGGACATCTTGACTTAGCAATATTTGCCCACTCTTCTTTGCAAAAGTGCTCCAAATCTGTCCGATTGCAATGGCATCTCTTGTGCACAGCCCTCTTCATGTCATCCCACAGATTTTCTATTGGAGTTAGGCCAGGACTGTGGTTGGGCCATTCCAAAACTGTAATTTTCTTCTCATGAAGCCATTCTTTTGTTGATTTTAATGTATGCTTGAGTTCATTGTCATGTTGAAAGGTGAAATTCCTCTTCATCTTCAGCTTTCTAGCAGATGCCTAAATGTTTTGGGCCAAAAGTGACTTATTTGGAACTGTTCATAATTCCCTCCACCTTGACTTAAACCCCCAGTTCCACCTGAAGAAAAGCAACCCCAAAGCATGATACTGCCATCACCGTGGGGATGGTGTTCTTTTGGTGATGCAAAGTGTTTTTGCGCCAACGTTGCTTTTGGAATTGGGGCCAGAAAGTTCAACCATGGTCTCATCAGACCATAACACATTTTCCCACATGCTTTTGAGAGACTTTATGTACTGTTTTGCAAACTTTTATCTGGGCCTGGATGTTTTTCAGTGTAAGAAAAGGCTTCCGTCTTGCGATCCTACCCCATAGACCAGACATATGGAGAATATGGAAGATTTGTAGTCACATGTAGTACACAACCAGTACTTGCCAGAAATTCCTGCAGCTCCTTGCTGTAGGTCTCTTGGCAGTCTCCCTGACCAGTTTTCTTGTCTTTACATCAGTTTTGGAGGGACGTCCAGTTCTTTGCAACGTCACTGTTGTCCCGTACTTTCTCCACTTTTTGATGACTGTCATCACTGTGTTTCATGGTATATCCAATGCTGTGGAAAATTTTCTGTACCCTTCTCCTGACACCTTTCAACAATGAGATCCCCTTGATCCTTTGTAAGCACTCTGCGAACCATGGCTTTTTCTGTAGCAGGCAACTGAGTAAATGTCAGGAAAATTCTATTACTACTAGGATAGCTGAACTTTATTTGGGGTCAGTCAGAGTTTTTTTTAATTGGCAGGTGTGTACCCAAGAAGACGGACTGCTGTAATTAAAGCAAAAGGTGCTTCAACAAGGTATTAGTTTAAGGGTGTGCACACTTGTGCAACCAGCTTATTGTATATTTTTCCCTTAACAGATTTGTTTTACAATTTAATTGTACTGGTTATAGGTCACATTAAAGGTGGGAAACATTTTGAAATGATTTATTGTGGTTTCTTTTTTTTTTTTATTTTTATATAAATCACAAAAACATTTTAACAGGGTTTTGTGCACTTTCTATATCCACTGTAGGTTTACAACCAAATTGTCTCTAGTGTGGTATTGTGTTGATTCCCCTCAAAAGCACTATTGAGAGAAAGTTCTAGTTATGTTTCCTTGGTGTCCCTGATACTGCTTCATGTGATAGTAGAATGAGTTTTCAAGACGGTGTGTGCAGAACTGGGAGCTAGGGTAATTTTGAAGAGGTTGGAGTGTTGAAATGCATAGCCATTAAGGATTTTCATTGTGATAGCCCAGCCTGTGGCACCACTGAGAAGGGCAGATCCTGTATATAGTAGCACTCAGTGTGTATGGTGTTTCCGTGGCTCCATGGTATCAGAACAGTAGAAAACATCTTTCTTCACTTTTGTGGGATAATTCACAGGAGAGTGAAGTATTGTCACATAGATAATGAACTGATAAGTCTATGCATGTTAAGTTGTCAATCTCGCCTTCATTCTTGCTTGATGGGTTCGGAGCCGATCCCTCGGCTCCGACCGCACTGCCTGCTAGCGAGAGTTTCTTCTCCCAGCTCGAGAGCAGCCCCATATCCCATGATGCAAGATCTTTTTTGCCGCTCGCTTAGGAGGTCTTACCAGCTCCTGGTAAGTTGTTCACTTTGTGATTTTTCAAGCCCCTTTTAGTCTAAAACTAATTTTTGATAGTTTAAATTTAATTTCTATCCCTTTCTGACAGAAATTCCTGTCTCTTTTAATTTTTGTTAGTCAATTCCTATCCCATCCCCTGTTAGGGTGTGTGTGTTGGTGTTTTATAGAATACCTCTTGGTATTTTGTTTAATTTAATTTGACTGGTGTGTGTGTATGTTGTGTTCGCACCATGTCATGTCAGAAGATGTCTCTGACAGACGGTCACACTTGCCTGTATTGTCTGGGCCCTCTTCACCTGCAGGACTCCTGTGCTATTTGAAGGCCCAGGCTTCTCGGCTTCTGTCCGCTGCGAGCTCGACTCGGCCCCACTGCACTGAGTCGACTGGATTGACAAAGCCGGCACGGATTGATTTGCGCCGCATATTGCCCACAATCGATGTCGGCGCCGACGTCTCCGACAGGCGCCGTGCCCATGAGCACATGGTCTCGACACTGGCGGCTCGGCTAATCTGCGGCCGATGCGGCTGTATCGTGGCTGGAGCCGCTCGCCGGAGCCGTGAACGAGCTCGGTCGGGTCGTCGGTGACAGGATCTGTAGTATCGGGCTCGGCTCCGCATTCCAGGAAGAGGGTCAGGGGTCCCTCCTTCCTTGATACTTTCCTTTCAGCAGCCGCTTCTTCTATCGGAACGGAGCCATCGGAGCCGATCTTCGGTACTGGCCCATACACAGTCCGTCCGCAGCAGCGTGCGACTGTTCCCACCCGTTACAGTTCCTCCTTCCTTTCAACCACCCTCAGGTTTGGGTTGGAGTCTCGGCATTTGCCCACTGCTACGGCTGGAGGGGAGGGAGCATTTGAGTAAATGAGAGTGTACTGGCCACTGGTATCAGTCAGCAGTCTGTACTTGTGGGGGAAGCATGTAAAGACTCCTGTCACTTGACTTTGATGACTTTGATGAGATGAGAGAGATCTCTAGATAGATCCTGAGGATGTCTCTCTCAGGATGCATCCTTCTGAGACACACAGGAAGGAAACTGCCCACCAACAATCCCTCTGAGGATGAGTCAGTATACCTAGAGGCGTTTGGATCGACTCCTGTAGAGCCAGTCCCTAGAGGCCTTCAAAATTTATCACTGCCCCGAGTGACACCAAAAAGGCCGACTCATCGTCTGGCTCCTCCGTCCATCCCATGGATATAATAAGGGGATGGATGGATAGGCACAATGCATGTTTGCTTTCCTTGCTTTTTTTTGCTAATTATATCTATCTACTTCACACTTCTCCCAAGAGATATCCTGAAAGGAGCTGGGAGAAAGTAGTTCAGAGGATCCTACAGGGGGGGGGCTCAAAAAAAGATTGCTTCACAGCTAGAACCCTCATGTAGAAGCCTGGCATTCCCTCCTCAAGACAGATGGGTACTTCAGCCAGTTACAATAGACCCATTCAGAGCGGGAATCTACTCAAGGTTCTTTGGACAACTGGATGTGCTCATAGATCTTCAGGATCGCACTATCACATCAAAATTAGGAGATTTCTCCGCTGCGGGGGGGGTCCAGTCACTTCCATGCCCTTGGTCTCACTACCAGCCCCAGAGTGTTCACCAAATGCATGGCAGTGTCACGGCTTCACCTGGGCGTCAGGATTCAGGTGTTTGGCTTATACAAGCAGGGGATTACAATAGACCCTTGTTCTCTTTTAGCTGTTCGGATGTCAGCTACCATAGAACAACAGAGTTTCAGACATTCAGACTCCATGTCAGGATCATTCTGGCCAGCAAGAAAGTACAGGCCAGAATGGTTCTAAATCCCAGTGGATGCTGTTCACACAGTGTGACACAAACCTGCAAAGAACATCTTGCTTGGCAGACTGGGTAATGGGCATCTCCTCTCATCGGTTTCTGCCAACATTATAGCGGAGCGGAGAGTGAGGATCTTTCATGCCTCTCGAGTCATCTCTCGAAGCAATCTATAAGCGGAGAAGATTTTTTTTGGAATGGTGGCCCATGTCCAGATCCATTTTTTGCTACCCCCCAAACAGCAAATGTCCAGACTTCTTCAGCCTCTTCCCTCTATCAGGCCATCCCCCAGAGCTCTGACCCCCAGGATTGCCCCAGGGACTTCTTTATGCCTTCCTCCATTTTCCTCTGATCCTCAGGTGATCCAGATTACTGCCTCGACAAAGTTTGTTTCCTGCCTCCATCATCACCTTAATCAGGATCCCTCCTCCTCAGTGGGATCTTAAAGTTAGTGCATCCTGACATCTTTCCCCCCCTTCGAGCTGTTTGTTTTTTGTTCCCCTGATATCTTCTTTGAAAAAACTTTATTCTCTAGTGCTATTACATCTGCCAGGAGGGTGGATCTCCTGTATTTTTTTTCCTAACTATTTCAGATAGAGCTGAAAAAAGCTACATTATCTAGTTTAGCTTCTACTTCTACAGCAAGCTAGACTGCCTTTGGACACACTATTTGTGCAGCGAGCCAGTTTTGGCTCACAGTCCTCAAGAGTTTGTTCACAGACCTTTGCTAGAAAACTTATGCTAAAACAAAGACCATTCTGACCTTTTCCTTCTCTAGTAAGTTTCTCTTCTTCCTTGTAGTATTGTATTGGTGCTGCTGCCCTTTGTTAACAAACGAGATCTGGTACTTACCGCCTTGCATCATGGGATATGGGGCTGCCTAATTCCTCAGGTGGAGAGTCCTTGAGTCTCGAAGTTGCATTCTTCAGAAGATCACTTTATTATAATTTTGTGTATGGCATTGTTACTATAGAGGCAAATATGACAAAGTAGAATATTTTTGTTTTTAACTTTAGCCTACCCTGGTTTCTGTCCTTATGAAACATGCTCTTCCAGCTCTTCAGTGAACTACTGTAAAATAGAGAAGGAAACTGAGTAGTTATCACATACAAAAAAATATATATATATATCGACTGGGGCATCCTGACAAAGTAAAGAGAACATGCAAATCATTAACAGTGGTACAGGAAGTCTTCAGCTTTGGATCCAACTCGGTTTGGTTTTATCAAGGGCAGGTCATGCCTGTTGAACCTGGACGACTTCGAGAAGTCACCAACGCAATGGATGAGGGAAGAATGGTGCATACTGCCTACCTTGACCTGGCCAAGGCATTTGGTACAACACCCCACTCGTACATTGTAGACAGTTATCATGGAATTTGGTGTAAACCCGTATTTACACAGATGGATAGCAGAGTGTCTGTCAGGGCCCTAGAAGTTAGGATAGGGGAGTCTAGCTCTTCAAAGAGGCCAGTCACTAGTGGAGACCCTTGCTGTTCTTTGCTGGGTCCACTCCTCTTTGACATCTACTTCTCTGACATCAAGGCCAATGTCAAGGGCCTCTGGCTAACTGCTTGCTGACTGTTGCAAGTTAGGTACAGTTATAGAATCCCCCACCCCAGGATACAAATATCCTCAAAGAAAGGCAGACTCTGGCAAATAACTGGTGTCGGAGCCATGGTCTAAAACTCCAAGTTAAGAAATGTGTAATTGTATCCTTTGGGAAGTCAGCCATCCGTGGTAACTACCTCATTGTAATGTATCCCTAAAAGTAGATAAAGTAGTCCGGGGTTGGGGGACACATGTAGACAGTGACCTGGCCTTTGACAATTTTGTCTATGGTAGCAAGAAAATCTTTCTGTGTTGTGCAACTTACAAGCAATGGTATGGCTGCTAGGTGCAAGGAAGTCAGTGTTTCACTATATTTAGTCCTCAACAGACCAGTCATCGAGTATAACTCCTCTTTTGGTGTGTACCCATCCAGGCACATGCAGCAACTGGAATGTCTTCGGTGGTTCCTCACAAAAAAGGTACAAGGCATAAATATGGCCGATGCTGTTCACCTAAAAGCCGTATCCCTATACTCTGTACCGCAGCCTTATTCTCAGTCTATTCATTCAGACTTTGAGAGTGGTTCCTCACAGTCTTAGGCCTAGAGTGTCTTTTCTAATAAAATCATAAATGCCTTGCAAGATTGTTTGACTATCTACAGAAAAGTTCTTTCCAAAGTGCAGATTCTTCTCCAAAAGAACTGAATGGGACTGGTAACTCTCAGATCTCCTGTGGACACTGTGCCAAACACTCAATTGTTCTGTTGCTGTCTAGTCCTAATGTGAGTACAGTTAAAGATATAATTAAACACTTAAAATATTAAAAAAAATAAACATATAATGAACATGCTGTCACACGGGTCTTGTAGGTCTTTCGGTTTTATTTCACTGCGCTGAGTGCTATGGTGTACAATATGCACAGTGATCTGCATACATATTTAGCAACTTTTTGAATTAATTCTAGGTGATTACGGATGAGAACCAGTTTTATCAGGAATAAGAGCAGCACTCCATTTGAATTGAACACGCATGTACCCCCTTTAAACACAAGGGTAAAAATAAAGTACCATGCAGTTCTGTAACAGCACACTGCCCATTGCAGTAAGTTCTTGGGTTTATCATGCGCATTAAGAATATGTGCACAAATGTAGCACTTGCTAACATTGAAGGTCTGAGTAGGCAGCAGCAGAAGTATTAAATTGAAGTCACCAACCACGTGTTCTTGGTTCATTTCTAACCAGATGTCTGTCTCTACATTTTAGCAAAGCGTGAATGACTATTGAAGTGGTTCAGTACACAATGGTTGCGGAAGATGAAGCACTTATGATTCCAGGTGACAGAAGTAGGCAAAACAAAATGGTGAAAAGCACAGTATCTGTAGTGATTGGTCCCTTGGAAAAACAAGCATGTTGGGCCTGGAGAGCATTGCAGAGAAGTTAAAAACAAGGATATTGGGTAGGCTGCTCAATGTTCAAACAAAGACTATCCAAAAAGTCATCGACCTAAGGCCATAATTGCAGGTGATTTCAAAAGGGAACATTACCTAGATAAGGCAATGTTCAAGTCTGTAGCCAAAAGGTAGAATGAACCAGTAATAATGTAATTAGAAGCAAGAAAAAAAAAGTGGTCTGACTTGGAGAATCACTGGAAGTTGAATGAGACTAGAATGAGACAGCAGAATCATTATCTTTAGCTTCCTTTTCAAACAACAAGGGTACTTAACTGTATTCAGTCCTGGATGCGAACTGGATAACAGATGTGGAATGTGGTTTGATGGCAGGTGGTTTAGAGTATGGAGCAAGTATGGGCTTTTCCATCTGGGGCGGAGTGAGTTTTTCAGGAATGGACTTTGAGAAAGGCGAAGTCCCACTGATACAGGTCATGGTGATTTTGCTCTGTGGATCATTAGGCTGTATGCTAAATGACACTATGGTATTTCTGCAAAAGAGAACACTGGGGATTTATAATAGGAAAGTATGGTCTTCTGTCTTGCAATTTTTAATTTTTAGGGAGAGGAAGTGGCAGGCATTCTCAAGGGTCTGCCCATAAAGAATTTCATGAGGGGACAGTTTTCTAGGAGCAAACTGCACTACTAAGTAAAACTAGGGACAATGGTTCTGGCCACTTGAGACCAGTTTCTTCGCACACTTTAGCTAGTCTAAGCTTAATGGTCTGATAGCTCACTGTGCTATCCCAGAAGTCTGTAGGGACAATGAAAGTGTAATTTAACTTTCAAAAATCCACAAAGCTGCTGTTTTACTTTACTGGTAAAATGGGATCTTTGCTCAGACTGGATACTACAGGGAGCACCAAGTCTAGGAATTAATTCTATAATTTTTTTTGCTAGTGTGTGGGAATTGTTCTTGACACACGATATGCTTCTGCCCATAGAGAGAAAGATGTCTACTATTATGAGTGTTATATCTATTTCTGTAATTGAGGGAGCTCAAAGTCCCACCAAATGGAACAAAAAGTTCCTAAAGACTTGAATAATTCAACAGGTGCTGGTACTGATTTTAGACACATTCTCAGCAAATCGCGCACACAAAATGTGTGACTTCTGACAGATGAAGAACATACCAGTCAGTGGAAAATTTTTTAATGCAGTTTTGCCCAAATGAAAAGGCAAGTAATAGGTTTTAACCAGTTGATTTAGAAAACTAAATGGGGATAATAGTCGACTCTCCAGATGGCACCACAAAAGGTCTGCAGAGCCACTACAACCATAGCTTAGCCACCTCCTTAGGAGTCCTTTAGTCTTGAAAAGGACAGTAACTCCTGCTTAAAACGTGCTGCAGAAATGTAGCCTAAACAAGATAATGCAGCTTGTCTTGCCGCCATATCTGCAAGTGTTGCCTTAGATTATTTTTGGAACCAATCTTCTGTGTGGCACACTTTCCTACAGCTCCTTCTCTTGGTAGTAAAAAAAAGCATGTAACAGTTCATTGACAAATATTTTTTATAACTGCCCCTGCTGATGTTAAATAACTACTTTCTTTCCAAAGTCTAGCAAAATCATGTGCAAGAGTGTATGCACAATGTGAATCTGTATATATGGTCACTGACTGACCTTTGCCAATTTTACATGCTTCAGTTGTGGCTACTAATTCAGCTGCTTGACCAGATACATTTCCATTTAGTTGTCCAGTTTAATAAACATCTTGCATGCAAATGGGAAAAGCTGCTATCAGTTCACCATCGTCTTTTTGAACATAGGAGCCATCTTCGAAAATAATGAGATCTGGATTCTGCAAAGGAAAATCTTTCAAATCTTATCTGCAAGGCAGCATGTTGTTGGTAACAACTACACAATCGTGGGATCCTCCTTTGTTTGCTGTAGGAATTAGAGACTGGGTTAAGTGATGGGTGACTGAGTTAAGTGGTGGGCATCGAACAATCTGTAAAGAAAGGTTAAGTAAAGATGATACTTATTTAGGCAATCATTCTGCAGATAAATCCTGCCGTTTAGTTCTCCGTAACTGCTTCTAGCGAATGTGGAACTGCCATGCAAGTCTCGTGCCTGAGAGTTAGTGCAGCCACAGTGTCTGCAGTATATGCCGTTGCAGCCACTACCCTAAGGCAATTGGGGAGGGCTGCTGCAGCTACAGGTTCAAGATTTGTACTGACAAGGAGCATGCCTAAAACCATAATTTATACGTTGTGCTAACAGTCCTAATGCTACTGTATTTCTTTCACTTCTTCTTTCAGCTTTTCCTCGTTAGGGGTCGCCACAGCAGATCACCTGTCCGCTCATGATTGGCACTGGAGTTTTACGGTGTTGTTGCCAGCCCGGCGCCCAACCTTCCGCAGAAGGCACACACGCACACTCACACCTAGGGCCAATTTAGAGTGTTCAATGTATTTCTTTCACTACGAAACAGAAAACGAGTAACCTGATAACCAAATTGCAGGAGGATTTAAAAGTAACTTTTTCAGTTGTACAAAAGCTTGTTTGTTATAATCTTGCCAGGGTAAAGGTTCATGGGTATCTTCTTTTTTTAACAGTTCTGACAAAGGTCTTACCACATCTGTAGAATGCATTGTTGATGGTAACCTGTTAAACCCATAAAAGCTTGCTGTTGTAGGGTGTGGTACAGTTTGGATTGCAGCAATTTGTGAAGGCAGAATTTGCCTAGAACCTTCAGAAATAAGGTGTCAAGTATTGAACCTGTGCCTTCCACAACTGCAGTTTGCTTTTATTGACCTTAAATCCTAATTCTGCTGAGTTAAAAGTAGTATCTTTTTTACAAACATGGACTGTTCTAGAGACTAAAAGTAAATCATTTTCATATTGAACTAAAGTAGACCCACAAATTTTTAATTTGATCTAATTGTTTCTTCATTTCTTCAGAGAAAAGGGTGGGAAATTCTACTTACCCTTGTACAAATCTAGTACAAGTGTAATTGTCTATGTAGATGTATAGGGATAGGAAAGAAGGTAGATGAAATACGATAACTGAGCAGGTAGTGGCATCTGATGGGATAGAACTCAGTATTGTTGCAGGGTTGGGAACAATAGGAAATACTGGTACTACTGCAGCCTTCACTGCACTTAAATCTTGTACAGACCTAATATGTACTTTCTCGAGTTTTCTTAACTGGTAAAGTAGGATTATTACAGGGACTAAAAGTTGTGACAGTGATACCTTGTTGTATCAAGGTTTGATTCCATTTTCTGGTTCGGTCAACAAAAGATACTGAACTACCATAGGCACTCACAAGGTTTTAGTTTTGTACAGTCAGGTTCTGCATCCTGTATGAGCTCTACCTCGTCATGGGTAGTCCAGCTGTGTGGGCAAACAGCATTCAATTCCTCCATATCAGCATTTTCTACTTTCTGCTCTGTTACGAAAGCAAAAAGAGCATTTTCATTTGAAAAGAGTATTGGAATATAATCCAAAAGATTCATTCGGAGTCTCTCAAAATACAGCAATGGGTGTGCAGTAAACCGTATATCTAAGTTTTCATTGTAAATCTCTACCTAACCGATTTAAGGGGTCCAGATTTCCTACAGTAAAAGCATGTTCTTTTAGCAGACCAATATGACTAGGTTTAGTTTCTTAGTAATCGAAAGCCGCGATCTCCAACCCCCTCCCCCCTTATTTTCTCTTCACCAAGGACAAGGACAGGTTTCATGTAAGACAATTTTTCACAGACTGGCCATCACTCGCACGTAAAAGTAAAGCATAATAAATGCAACTCGCCATAACGCAGAATCAAAGGGAGCCCTGAGCTTGTTTTCCTGCAATGAGACAGTCCCATCTAGAGGTGATGGATGACGACACTGTGTTCTTTATGTCCAGTCTACTCTGGAATTTAATTTTGGTTATTTCAGAAAACCCTGCTTCACAAAGATATGGTGTTGGAAATGGAAATAGTGTTTTCACCGATTATTCTAGCAGCTTCCTAAGTTTATAAGAGCAATATTTAAAATCTGTCCTATTTGTGGCTGTGTCCAGATTTATTGTGCATGAGGTTGAAAGGTGTGGTCTAGAGGTAGCAAATCTAATAGAGACCTTTTTTCTGAATCTAGCAACTTTTTAAGTTTATAAAAGCAATATTTAAAATCTGTCCATATTATTTGTGGCTCTGTCATACCTCTCAACTGTCCAGATTTTCACAGAATTCTGCCTCCTATTTTTGGTCTGTTCCTCATACAATTTGTGGTTTTCTGGATTTTTGTGTGAATATGTGAGGACTGAAGTCATTATATAATGAGACCTTTGAGTTTCAGGCTTCATATCCTTCAGAAAATGCATGGTAACACAAGACCTTGCATTCTGTCAACTTTTAAGTTTATAAGAGTAGTATTTAAAATTTGTCCCTATTTTTGGAGCTTTGTCCAGATTTTTCTGTGCAGAGATGTTGACAGCCATAGGCTGTATACAGATTTATTGTGTGATAGGTTGAGAGGTATGGTCGAGAGGTATGCAGACCTCTTAATTGATGATGCTGCCAGGGATCACTCTTGCTCTTTTCTCTCTTGCACGCATTTTTTTTTTCAGTTTCATTTATTTTTATTTTACACTCACTAAACAGCAAAAGCACTGCTTAGTGAGTGTAAAATAATGGCTTGATCTGAAGTAGTTACCCACAGGTTGCAGAGCAAATGTTATCGGATCCGACTCTGATCTGAGCCAGCAGCTTTCCTCCCCCTATCCATAATGCCCTGCCATCTCCCTCTAATCCTCAGATCTCGTTTGCCGCGGCTCCCATAAGCTTCTCTAGAATGAGCACCGTGCAATAGTACTGTAAGTCTGTCTTAACTTCAATTTCCCCCTCTGCGTGTGTGAAGGTGTGTGCTTGTGGGCCTACTTTTCGTTTTTATTTTACAATGGTTGAAGGCCCTAAAGCCATTTTCTCAAAATGTAGAGTGTGTGGCCATAAGCAGTCTCCAGCGGATGGTCACACTCGGTGTGTCCTTTGCCTGGGGGTTGACCACCTTTCTTCGGGCTGTACTATCTGTGCAGCCTTCAACCCCAGGGCTTTGAAGAATAAGAGGTCGAAGCTCATTCTGGCGGGCCTTTTGCCCCCAGACTCTGCTTCCTCCACCTCTGTGGCATTTTGCCCCCAGATTCTGCTTCCTCCACCTCTGTGGCACCGGCCGCGGCTGCCCCACCTATCGCTCCTGATCCCCTGGCCGGGACTCCCCCTCCCACCTTGGCCCAGGAGGAAAGGGATAGCAGAAAAAAAGACAGAAGAGATGGAGAAAGAGAGAAGGAGAGGCACCGGCGCCATAAAAGGCAGTCCCAATCCTCCACTTCAGCACTGCCGTCTAAACAGCTTGCGTCTCCGGGCCTTCCCCCTCTCAGCTCCGTTCTCCACGATTCTCCCCGGAGCCGGAGGAGGAGACCCGGCCGCCTTTGAGGTCATCCAGGCGGCCTTCCCGGCAGGCTTCGGTGGCCTCATCTTGATCTACCAGAAGCTTGTCACATGCTGATATGGACCGGATGATGCGTCGATTTCTTCAGGCCCAGATGCAGATGGAGTGCTCTTGCTCCCCCCCCCCCCCTTGCTGGGGGAGAGCTTGACACCTTTTTTCGCCCCCATCGCTCCTTTTCTGACCCGCTTTCGGGGCACGGAGCTATCTAATCCAACTAGCTTCGGAGCTGGGGTAGGGTCGGCGCCGACAGTGCTTCCTACTTCGGCGCTGACTGTACCCTCGAGTCTGTCGGATCCATTTTTGGATCCGAGCTCTCTGGGCCATGAGCTGAACGTCTGATCTGAGAGGGCCAGTGGGCCTTTGGCTCCGTCAAGGTCGGGGCACACTACCCTTTCAGATCCGGTCGGGTCACCGGCGCTGATCCGCACGTCTGATCCGAGGGGAATGCTATCTGATCCAAGGGAAAGCAGTTCCCACTCTGCATTCGACGTCGTGGAGAGGGTCCTCTCGAGGGATTCGAGGCCCCAGGCTCTTGCTTCGGATCCACCCGCCATTCCCACTCAGATGGACCTGTCCTCAATCATCCGGCCCCAGGGACAGCCTGTGCCTGCGTCCCAGATTGTTCCCGTAGAGGAACAGGACATTGTTGGTTAGGCCTCTTCGGACAGCCCCCCCCCCCCGAGGAGTTCCCTCACAAACGGAAGTGCAGGAGGAGGCACTTGGACTCACCAGAGTCCCTCAAAGAGGACACTGACTTGGAGGAAGGGGAAGGTTACCCAAGGTCACCCCCCCCCGAAGACTTCTCCTTCGGAGACATCATGGAAGTGTTGCACATTAGAGGGGGGTGGTCTGCCCAAAAACCTTCCTCGGATGAGTCTGTTTCTGGAGGCGTTTGACGCAGGCCCATCTACCTCTTGGGTGTCTGTCCCCGCCGATCCCCTGGTAAACCTCATTACTACCAGGGCATGGAAGGAGCCGGACACTGTTGAACCAATTCCTGAGAGACCAGACAGGATCCTCTGCCCTCCCACGGACAGGACAGTTTGGAGCAAGGGTGCCCCAGTGGATGCCATGGTGGTGGCGGCTGCCACTAAAAAGGAATTGGCACAGGAGAGTTCCTCGGTGCATCCTCCAGACAAGGAGTCTCGGATGATGGACCGTTTGGGAAAGCTGATGATTTCTTCAATGACCTTCTCTGTAAGGTTACTGAATTATATGGCACATGTGATTAGGCTGCACCGAGACCTGATTTAAAGAGTATGCTGCGTCACCCCCAGAGTCCATGTCGGCCGAGGACAAGCGAACCTTCTCGGCTCGAATGGCCACTCTCAAGTCTATCACCAACACGTCTATGCGGCTCCTTTCCCATGCTATGGAGGGAGCAGCTAGAGCTAGCAGAACAGGCGTCTTACGTAGACGGACCTGGCTCAGTCTCTGCGACTTTGTGGAAACCTTCAAGGCATCCTTTGCGAACGCCCCCTTCAGCTCCACACTCTTTGGCAAAACCATCCGCGATACGCTTCTCCAGAGCGAGAAAGACAGGAAGACGTCTGCCATCGGGATTCGCTTCTCTGCTCCTCAGAGATCCTACTCCAGGAACCAAAGAGGACAAAAGAAGATGTGGTTCCGGAAAGCACAACAATCCCGTTTTTCGCTCCGGATACCTCGTCCTTCAAAGGCAGAGGACAGGGTGGACGCCGGTCCAGGGGCAGAGCGGGCCCGAAAAAATTTTGGGTCGAGAGAACCTTTTTCGGATCAACCTGCGCAACAGCCCTGAGGGGTTGCCCAACTGCTCCTCTCTGGAGGCAGTCGGGGGGCACTTCTCGGAACACCTAGCGAAATGGGAGTCCATCACAACCACAACAGATAGCTGGGTGCTCCGAATCATATCCAGAGGATATTCAATCCCCTTTCTATCTCACCCTCCCCAAGCAACAAAACTCCTCGATGTCCCACCCGATCAGAGGGAGGCAGCAACATCAGGAAATCTTAGGGCTGCTAAGAAAAAGAGCCATCCAGCCCCCCCCCCCCCCCAAACAATCCAGATCAGGCTTTTACTCCAGGTTCTTTCTGGTGCCAAAAAAGACGGGGGACTTACGACCCATCCTCGACCTGTCAATTGCCAAGAAAAAATTCCGGATGGTCACTATTCAGTCCATTCTCCCACTTCTGCAGGGGAACGACTGGATGTGCTCAATAGACCTCAAGGATGCGTACTACCACATTTTGATGCAGACCATCCAAAAGATTCCTCCGCTTTCGGCTGGGAGCCAGCCATTATCAGTTCAGGGTCCTACCCTTCAGTCTCAGCACAGCCCCCAGGGTGTTCACCAAGGTCATGGCAGTTGTAGGGGCCCACCTGAGGCTTCAGGGAATATAGGTCTTTCCGTACCTGGACGACTGGCTCCTAACCACCCCCACCAGGCATCAACTCTGCTCAGTCAGGGACTACTTCTTACGCCTAGCTCGCCACCTAGGGATCACGATAAACCTCCAGAAAATCTTCCCTTTAACCCACTCAAATTTTGGAATTCATAAGGGCCAGGATAGACATTACTCAATCCAGAGTCTTTCTGACTACGGACAGGCTTCGCAATCTGAGCCTTCACATTCTAGATCTCTTACGATCATCAGCTCCACCATCGGAACTAGTCCTGAGGGCCCTGGGATCTATGGCAGCAGCCATCCATCTATCCCCCTTCGCTCGCCTCAAGATGAGGATCCTTCAGTGGACGTTACAAGTACAATGGTCCATCCTCTGTCAACCCCTGACCACACCTATTCCTCTCACCAGGATTTGCAGGGAATCTATTCTTTGGTGGCTCCACTCCAGAGACCTTCGAGAAGGCCGCCCCTTTGTTATACCACCTCCCCAAGTCACGGTGACCACGGACGCTTCTCCCCTCGGGTGGGGGGGGCATTGCATGGGCAGATCCACCCAAGGCACGTGAACCTTCAGAGACCTCACTGCATATCAACATCCTGGAGATGAGGGCGGTGCTTCTAGCGTTGCAAGCTCTCAATCCCCTTCTCCCTCCAGGGACTATTGCGCTTCAAACAGACAACATGGCGGTAGTCTGGTACATAAACAGGGGGGAACCAGATCCTATCCACTTTGCAGGGAGGCAATGAGAGTATGGGAGTGGGCGATATCTACCAACCGCTTTCTCATAGCAACGCACATACCGGGTCGGTCAAACATCTTAGCGGACAGGTTGTCGGACGATCCTCTCACCTTACGAGTGGTCTCTGAACCCTGCTGTAGTGAAAATCTTTCTCCAATGGGGTCAACCTTGCTGCGATCTCTTCGCCTCGCCTTCAAACACAAAGTACAGTGAGTTCTTTGCTCCGATTCCCCCACCAGGGGAAACCCCCAGAGATGCTCTAGTTCATGCTTGGCCATCCGGTCTGTATGCTTATCCTCTTCTTCCCTTGATGACAAAATTCTTGCAGAAAGCTCATCGGTTGGGGAGCAGAATTATCCTCCTAGCCCCATTCTGACCTTGCTAAACCTGGTTCCCTTATCTGCGGTCTCAAGTACATCCTCCTTGGATTTTGGATCCCAAACCGGATCTAATCTCTCACCCTTTAGGATTGAAGACCCCCAATCTGGACTACCTGAAGCTGTCAGCTTGGTTGATCCAGTTCCCTTGGTGGCTAGGACTCCCGGTATATCATCTTCGGTTAAGGCCATCCTGGTGGCCGCCCATAAACCATCCACCAGGAAGACCTACAACAGTAAATGGAAAAGTTTCTCGATCTGGGCGGAGCACAGGAACTTGGATCTTTTTACGGCTCCGATTCCAGCAGTCCTAGACTTTCTTTCACATACATTTGATCAAGGAGCCAGCCAGTGCTTCCATCTCCCACTACCATGTTGGTAACAGCTCAGGGCCGCTAGCATCCTCCAAAATATGCAAGGCTTTCTTGAAAGGAACTTTTTTGTTAAGACCTCCCGTTAAAGATCCAGGCCCCCCATGGGATCTTACCCTAGTTCTTCAAGCTCTGACTGGGCCCCCCTTTGAGCCCACGGCTTCAGTCGATTTGAAATGTGTATCATGGAAAACGGCTTTTCTGATTGCCATTACTTCTGCGAGAAGAATATCGGAGCTTCATGCTCTTTGCAGTAAACCTCCCTATATAATTTTTCATAAAGACAGGGTCTCCCTCAGGACTAATCCCTCCTTTCTTCCCAAGGTGGCTTCAGAAGTCAACATCAACCAGACCACTAATCTGCCTGTTTTCTTTCCAAATTTTCAGAATAAAGGAGAATACAGACTTCATTGTCTAGATGTTCACAGACCATTACGCTTTTACTTAAATAGAAAAGCAGACTTCGAAAATCTGACCAACTTTTTGTTTCCTTTGCAAAATCTTGTCTGGGCAAGCCAGTTACTAAAGTAACCTTAGCTAGATGGATTTCACAGTGCATTCCCTTAGCTTACAAAAGCTCTGGTCGTCCTGAGCCCCTGAGAGTACGAGCCCATTCTACCCGATCCATGGCATCTTCTGCTGCCTTCTGGTCAAAGGTTTACAATGTATGACATTTGCTCGGCAGCTACTTGGGCTTCCTCTCATACCTTTATTACACACTACAAATTGGATTTGATCTCCAGAGGACGTGCATCGTTTGGCTCAGCAGTGCTCCGGAATATCCTTCCATAAGGGCCTCCCGAGTTCTTGGTAGCTGGGGACTCTGTCCCACAGGTTGCAGTGCAAATGAAGTTAACTACTTCAGATAAAGAAGTTTATGTACTCGCCATAACGTTCCATCTGAGTAGGTAACTTCATTTGTCTGCAACCGACCAGCCCTCCATCCCCCGCACCCTTAATTCATTATCTAAGAGTCAGGATATGGCTTCCTTCATTGACGTCATTGAAACAGATTGGAAACCACTCCTAGGTTATGGAATTCCTTATTGTCCTTTGGCAAACTCGATCTGAGGGTTAGAGGGAGATGGCAGGGCATTATGGGTAGGGGGGAGGTGCTAGGATCTATTAGCTTGGAAAGCTGCCGGCTCGGATCCGAGTTGGATCCAATACCCACAGGTTGCAGACAAATGAAGTTACCTACTCAGATGGAACGTTATGGTGAGTACATAACTTTATCTATCTCACTATTCACTCTCTCTCGTATGCTTACACACACACACATTATGCTTTCACGCATGCATTCACTTAAACACACACAAATACACACACTCACTTTTGTTTCACTCCCTGCCTAAATGCTTCTGTGCATCCCAGTGGTTGAGCACTGCTATTCTAAAGGAACTTTGGAAGCATTCACTTTCTAAACGCACAATTCAGGATATGGAAGGTGTTTGGCATCTGCTGAAATAATCATAGCTCTTGCATCTAAAAGAAAAGGGACAGATGTATTTTGCACTTTAACATTGACCAAGGGACTGTCTTGATCGATCTATACCAAGGGAAATAATTGTAGTTCCTGCTGATGGCTGTCCTAAAGAGTTTGTTGTCACACTGGTGGTTGCCAAGCAGTGTTCCATACAAGAGGGCTTCTTTTAGTTTGCTGTGCTATTTGAGTGCTTGGCAAAGTTCTTGCTGTCCTGCTAATGGGCATTTTTCAAATGTCCTGGTTGACCAAAATTAAACGAGTAATCTGATGTTAATCCTCGTTCATTCTGTACTGATGGGTTATCGGTTCCGTCCTCTGAACCGAGCAGTCAAATATCAAGCTCGTGTCAGCCAAAAACTCTCGAGCCAAGGTCCTACCCAGAATGCTCTGCTCCCTGTTACCTCTGATCTCATTTGCTGCATTGCTGAACAGCCGTGTCAAGCCACTCTCTCAGCTAAGTGTCTAATTTTTTGACCATGTATATATTACTCTAAAAGTTTCTCAAGTTTATTCTAATATTTTCCTACTGTCGCACATTTTAGACTCGCTCTCCCTTTGGTGTTTTCCCTTTATTACCCTCATGTTAAGTTGTCTATCTCGCCTTCATTCTTGCTGGATGGGTTCGGAGCCAATTCTCTGCTCCGACTTGGCCTTCTACTAAAGCTCAAGAGCTCTTTACTGGCTCGAGGCCTCCCCATATCCCACAATGCTTGGCGCTAGATACCCAGATCTCGTTTGCTGCTTCAGCTACGAGGTTGTGTTTTTTTACTGGCTGAGGTCGTATTGATCCTTTTTTTTTTCTATTTTCAGCTAATATTTATCTTTTTTTCTTTGAGATAGATTGTCTTTATCTTGTAGTATAGTTATACTGTGTATCCCCTAGTTTGTCCCACTTGGGAAACTCGTTTTCTGTTGGAGAGTTTCTACCCTCCCCCCTTGTTTCTTCTCTATTAGTGGCTAACCACCCCTTTGTTGTACCTATAGGAGTAGTGTTTAGCCTTCTAGTTTTTTGTATATTTTTATTGAGGTTGTTGTTGCTATTAAGTGTGGGTGATGGTGATACTTTTTTCTGCTTATTATTGTTAGCTTATCTAGTGCAGGTGTGTGAGTGTGTCTGTGTGCCTTGTTTTAAGCACTAGTGTAAGTTTTCTCTCTTTGGTATCCCCGGGCCAGTATGTCCAAGGATACCAAAGTTTCAGGCTTCAAGAAGTGTGACTCGTGCTGTCAGAAGATGTCTCTGACGGATGGTCACACTTCTTGCGTTTATTGCTTGGGTTCCCTACACCTGCAGGACTCCTGCTCGGTCTGTCATGCCTACACCTCTAGACCTCAATCGGCTCTGACTTTACTCGGTCCAGTTGAAACCACAAAATGGCCAAAATGTTCTTCCCCCTTCCCCAGAACGCCGCCGCGAGGTCACGGTTCAGTCGCTGCTTCAGAACGGGGTCCAAGGTCCAACTCCCTTCGGCCTTCCCAGATCATGAATGAATTGAGAGTGGTCAGTATCACTTTAAATCGAAGATGTCTGACGGACGGTCACACACACTTATGCTTATTGCTTGGGTTCCCTACACCTGCAGGACTCCTGCTCGGTCTGTCATGCCTTCAGCCTGAGAGTCCTGCAGGAGTGTAGGAACAAGCTTCTTTTGAGAGGCCTACTCAAGCCAGAGGGATCCCCAGCAAAGCCTCAGTTGGGGAAATCCTCAAAGCTCGCCAAGCCGTCTGCTCCCAGTTCGGAGCTGTCGCCGGGCGGAGCATCTGCCTCCTCTTCGGCTCAGGCTGGAGCCGACACCTCTAGACCTCAATCGGCTCTGACTTTACTGTCGGAACCGTCATTGGGCCAAAAATGTTCTAGGTCCCCTTCCCTAGAATCGGTTCGCTCGGCTCCGAGGTCACCGTTGCTTCAGTCGGAACGAAGCCATAGGTCCAACTCCTCTCGGTCTTCCAAGTTATCAGACCATGAATTGGAGAGGGTGGTCAGTAGACTACTTAAATCGCAGGCCCTGGCCAAGATGTTAACCAGCCCTTCTCAACAGGCTGTGTCTTCAGCAGTTCCTCCTCCGACTCCCCTTTTGTGTTCGGAACCGGAGCTAGTTGGGGCTCGAATCTTGGAAACGTCAGAGCCGAAACCACACCTTTCGGCTTCTTAATCGGCTCCGATCTCTTCATTGGTTCCTTCCTTGGAGGGATCTGGGCGCCGGGACTCCCTCGTCTGTTCCGAGGGGGCGAGTGGCATTGGACCCTTGTCCTACCATGTTCTCCCTCTCGGGACTTCGGCGCAGGTGAGCTTGGTCCCGACATCTGCCTCGGAGCCATTCCTCTCGGTGCCGGGAGGGGTTCGCGTATCTTCGGAGCGGGGACCCTCTGCTCTACCTGACAGGGGGTGCCTTCGAGGTCATGAGGAGTGTGCCGACTCCTGAGTCGGCTCCTCTTTCGGCCCCTTCGGCTCCTCCCCCCATGGTGCCTGCATCGGTCTCTGGCCACCCTCCTGACCCCAAGCGTGGAGAATGGACGCTCCAGGCCGCCCCATTGGGCGTATCTTCCTCTTCCGAGGCCTCCCCTGATCATTCAGAGGAGCCCCCTCGGAAGAGAAAATGTAAGAGGAAACATGTTTACTCCCCTGAGTCAGTCACGTCTGATACCGATTTGGAGGATTCTGAAGGGTCCCCAAGATCCCCCTCTGAGGATGTTTTTTTCAGACATCCTAGAGATCCTTAAGCAGAGGGGGAACTGGACTGCCCTTAACCCTTCTGAGGATGAGTCAATGTACCTGGACGCGTTTGGTTCTCACCCTTCCATCTCCTGGGTGTCTCCACCCTTCGACCCCCTCATGGAAGTGGTGGCTCGAAGGGCGTGGTCAGCCCCGGACACAGTGGAACCAATTCCCCGCAGACCCACTCATTACAGCCCCACCCGACAATTTCTGACAAAAGGTGTCCCTGTTGATGCCATGGTGGTGGCAGCAGCCACTAAGGAGGAGTTGGCTGACCCTTCGATGCCTGTCCATCCACCTAATAAGAGTCTAGGACAATGGACCGGTACGGGAAGTGGATGTTTTCTTCAGTGACTTTTTCCATGCGTTCGCTGCATTATCTGTGCCATTTCACCCGCCTTCAAAGGGATCTTCTCAAGGAACTGGGTGAAACCCTTCAGGATCCAGCAGCTGCGGGGGCTCAGGATAAGATCAACTCCCAGCTGGCGACCCTTAACTCTATCGTCAACTCCTCCATGCAGCTCACTTATGCAGCCGATGGGGCGAGTAGGGCCACAGGTACAGGTTATGTAACTTTGCTGACCCCTTCAAGGCGTTTTTCACCAATACCCCCTTCGATGGTTCCGCTCTGTTTGGACCACAGGTGAAGAATACCCTTACCAGGTGTGAGCAGTAAAGCAAGACTCTCTCTGCTGTGGGAGTCCATTTTTCTACTCCCTCTAGACCATACGCTAAAGGTCAGAAGAGTGGAAAATTGTGGTTTCGGAAACCCCAGGGAGTCGTGCCTGACACGTGGTGAGTTTCCCTCCAGGGGCAGAGGAGGGAACAATAATAGACGCCGCCCAAGGGGCAGAGGGGGTCCGCAAAATCAGGGTAGCAGAGTCTTTCTCTGACAAACCCTTTCAGCACCCCTGAGGGGCTGCCCGACTGTCCACCTCCCAAAGCAGTCGGGGGAAAATTGTCACTGTACCCAGAAGCCTGGCAACTCCTCCCACAAGACAAATGGGTACGGTCCATCATATCCGAGGGTTACAAAATCCCCTTTGTCCACACCCCTGTACAAACAACCAGGTCCCTTCCAGATGTTCCACCTTCAATGGGCGAGCCAGCCAGTCCCAGCAGACCAGCAAGGATCCGGGATTTACTCCCAAGTTCTTTTTAGTACCAAAAAAACAGGGGACTGGAGACCCATTTTGCATCTCAGCAGGTTAAACAAATCTGTTCAAAGAACGAAGTTCCGGATGGTCACACTTCAGTCCATTCTACCCTTTTTGGGTTAGGACAATTGGATGTGCTCCATAGACCTTCAGGATGCGTACTACCATATCAAAATAGACAAACGCTCCAGAAGGTCTCTCCGCTTCGGCTGGGAGCCAGTCGCTATCAATTCAGAGCCCTGCCCTTTGGTCTCACCACAGCCCCCAGGGTGTTCACCAAATGCATGGCAGTGGTTACGGCTCACCTGAGACTGCGAGGATTCCAGGTGTTTCCATATCTAGACGACTGGCTCCTTACTGCTTCCACCAGGCATCAGCTACTGCGAGCCAGGGATTATACCATCCAAACTTGCTCCGAGCTAGGTAGTTCAATAAATTTCGAAAAGTCTGCATTGTCACCTTGTCAATCTATAACCTTTATAGGCGCAAGATTAAATACAAAAGAGCTGTCGGCAAAACTTCCTTTAGACAGAGTATCAGACATTCACCGACATGTGCAGGTCTTACTACAGTGCAAGAGGATTCGGGCCAGATTTGTACTGAAAACTTTGGGTCTCATGGCAGCAGCAATCACATTAGTTCCCCTGGCTCGTTTTCACATGCAGATTCTTCAGTGGATGCTTTTTACCCAATCGTCTTTTCAACAACTTCCGATGTCTCTCAACATAATAATCACTCAATCGTGCAAAGACCACCTGGCTTGGTGGATGGTCTCCCCTCTAGTACTTCAGGGCAGACAGTTTGTTCTTCCTCCTCCTGTTGCCATGGTGACCATGGATGCCTCCCTGATCGGGTGGGGCATTTTCAGGGCAGGACTGTCCAGGGCACTTGGCAACCTCTAGAGTACCACTTGCACATAAACGTCTTGGAGATGAGAACGGTGCTTTTAGCATTGCAAGCTCTTCAGGATGCTCTGCCCACCGGGACTATTGCAATTCAAACAGACAATATGTCTGTAGTGTGGTACATCAACAAGCAGGGCGGAACAAAGTCCCATCCCTTATGTCGAGAAGCACTCAGACTCGGCAGTGGGTGATCTCCTCTCAACGGTTTCTGATAGCAACGCACATCCCTGGGAAGTCCAATGTCATAACGGACAGGCTAAGCAGAGCTGTTCTCATGCCTCACGAGTGGTCTCAATCGGTCAGTAGCGGACAAAATCTTCCGCAGATGGGGTCAACCTTGCTGCGACCTTTTCGCAACTCCTCTCACCAGCAAGTGCGACTATTTCTTCACCCCCCCCCCCGGCCACTCCCCCAGAGACACTCTAGTTCACGATTGGCCCCGGGGTCTTCTGTATGCATTCCCACCTTTTCCCGTAATTCCCAAACTAATTCAGAAGGCGACCGCGTTGGGATCCAGGATGATCCACATTGCACCTTACTGGCCTCGACAAATTTAGTTTCCCATTCCTGCATTGTCACCTGCTGGAGCAGCCTTGGAATCTGGACCCAGTGCCAGACCTCTTGGTCCATCAGTCGGGCGGGCTGCACCAATCCCTTCAGTCTCTCAACCTCGCAGCGTGGTTGCTCCACTTCCAACATTAGCCAGGCTTCCACATATTTCTCAGCCGGTGCGTGAAATCATCCTTTCTTCGCACAAATCTACTACCAGGAAGACTTATGCTAGTAAGTGGAAACATTTCTCTTTCTGGGCAGAGGCTAGAAATATAGACCCCTTCATAGCCCCTGTCCATCAAGTTCTAGATTTTTTAGCAGAATTTTTCGAGCTGGTTCCTAGTCTGCCACCATTAGGGTCCAATTGGCTGCTATCGCAAATTTCCACGCTGGCCTGTCAGAAACCAGCATCATGTCCCACAAACTTTGCAAGGCCTTTCTTAAAGGGACTATTTTACTTAGGCCCCCGGTCAGAGATCCCCCGCCTCCGTGGGATTTAAACCTGATATTCGCTTCCTTGATTCTCCCTCCTTTTGAACCTGCGGCCTCCTGTTCCTTAAAATTACTCTCCTGGAAGACTCTCTTTAGTAGCCATCACCTCAGCTAGGAGAGTTTCGGAACTTCAAGCCCTCTGTATTCGCCCTCCTTATTTTGTTTTTCACAAGGATAGAGTTTCACTCAGGACTAATCCTTCTTTTCTGCCCAAGATACCTTCCGAGACAAACCTGAATCAGGCTATTGATCTACCTGTCTTTTTTCCTAACTATTCAAACAAAGCTGAACAAAAGTTACACCAATTGGATGTTCATAGGCAATTACGTTTTTATTTGGATAGGACTAAGCAAACAAGAAAATCGGACCAACTCTTCCTGTCCTAGGCTGAGGGCAAACAGGGCCTGCCAGTTTCTAAAGTAACCTTATCCAGGTGATTGGCCTCTATTATTACTTTGATTTATCAACTGAGACACAAAGAACTCCCTACAAAACCAAAAGCTCATTCCACCAGAGCGTTGGCTACTTCGGTAGCTTTTCAAGCAAGACTACCAATGGAATCTATTTGTGCTGCAGCCACATGGGCCATTCCTCATACTTTCATTTCACATTATAAGTTGGATATGGCCTCTAGGAGTCGAGCTGATTTTGGTTCCACTGTGCTCAAGAGTCTGTTCCGATGAGCCACCCAGGACTAAGGTGCTAGGGACGCTGTCCCATCCAGCAAGAATGAAGACGAGATAGACTACTTAACATTAAGAAGTTATGTACCTACCATAACGTTCCATGTTAGTTGTCTTCTCACCTTCTTTCTTGCATCCCACCCTCCATCCCCCTAGCCTGGACAGACAGAGAAAAGTCCCTTTTTGAAGCCTTCTTCCTCTGGCTGAGTCTTATCTGGTTACGTCCTTCTCTGTTTTAGTACTGTAGGTAAATCTTGTAGTTTGGACAGGTGTCCTTGAAATTTTCTTCTATGGTGTTAGCTCTGCCAAATGAGATCTGGGTATCTAGCGCCAAGCATTGTGGGATATGGGGAGGCATTGAGACAGTAAATAGCTCTCGAGGTTTAGTAGAAGGCCGAGTCGGAGCAGAGGATCGGCTCCGAACCCATCCAGCAAGAAGAAGACAACTAACATGGAACGTTATGGTAGGTACAGAACTTCTTATTTCTTACCTTGTGGTAATTCTCCATTACCATCGTTGGTAATCCTTCCTTTTCTTGGGTAGCCGATATTCTTCCTTTTGCTACTGTGCTTCTCCACAACAGCTATGTCAGATAAGGAAAGATGTTCTTCGTGTTTCACTGTTGCAGTCATAACTGTAGGGTGCTCCTGCCGGCAGGCAGCCCGAGGTCGGCCAGAATCCCAAAGTCTGGGTCCGGCGTCAGCTGTATAAGCTAGTATCCTGACGTCAGTACGCCTTGGTACATAGCCCTCAGCCGACGCCATCTTCTCCAGTCTTTCTTGCCGTGCGGTGGAAAGCAGCTCAAAACGTTGGTTGGCGATTTTGAACAGCATTCTTGGTTGTTGTCGGTCCGAAGTTGTTACTTCTCTTCTCAAAGCTAAGTACCCGTTGAATCTTTTTCTTGTTCCTCCGATGTCAGAAAAAGTTAATAAGTGTATAGCGTGTGGGAAATACCTCATAAAGATTTCCACTCTTACTGTCTACCTTGCTTAGGCCCTGACCACGACGTTTCTTGTTGTCGGTTCTGTGCCAGGTTCAACTCTCGTACTATCAAACGCAGGTACGACTGGGCTTTAAATTATTTTGGCAGACGCTTCAATTACAGAATGTCGTCTGATACTACCGGAGTTCAAAAGAAGCGCAACGATAAAGACAGGCCTCCGAGGTCCAAACAGGACTCGTTGCAGCTGGAGCCAGCGTCCGGTTCGGCTGTCGTCAGTGAGGCGCTTTTGCAGCCCCTGTCGTCCGCCGCTTCTGAACCGATGGCCGATACGGACTCCCATGGGGAGCCATCAAGGCCCACTATTTTAAATGCTGCAGGACCTTCGGACGTCGCTCCTTCAGATGGGTCCGGTACCGGCTTCTGAGGGGGTTTTCAGGCCTACTCACATTACTATTGCAAAGGCAAAGACAAAGACTCCTTCTAAGTCTAAAGTTTCAGCTCAAGCTGCTTCTGAGTCCACTCCCAAGACACAAAAACAATTATTGAGGATGGCTGAAGACTTGCTTACAATGATTAGGGGTTCTCACCCCCCTCCTGAGAAAAGGCCTCGACAGGATGTTACTCTGGATTCTTCTGACCAGGCCTCTGTCTCTTCTGTTTCTTCCTCTGATCAGGACTATTCCTTCCCCCCCTTATGAGGATTCGGATGCTGAGGAATCTTTGCCCTCGGCCTCTCCGCCTGAGGATTTTTCTTTTGGGGAAACCTTGCATGAGATGAGGGAACATTTTCCTTGGGAAGGACAGGAATATTCTGCTTCCAAAAAGAGGCTTAGAGAATTTCTTCTTCTTCCTCAGCATAGGCCTTTAGCTATCCCTCCTGTTTTGGACATTGTGGATGATGCTTTTCTGAGGCTAATTTGAATCCTGATTCCATGCCTCCTGCTCCTTCTAAGCCTGATAGATTTTATAGGGTTCCTGACTCTCATTTATTTCTTTTTAAAAATCCTTCTGCAGACCCTGAAACAATTTCTCAGGGTTCTAAGGCTGCTAAGGTTGCTACTTCTAAAAATCCTATTCCCTCTGAGAAGGATTCTCGTGCTTTGGACAGGTGGGGCAAAAAGGTATATACTTCTGCTACCCTTTCTGTAAGGGCATTGAATTGCCAGTTTCATATGTTTAAATACCAGCAATTTCTTTTGTCTGTTTTAAAGCAAAAGCTTGCTTCCTGCTTGTGCAGAGGATAAGGAACTTCAGGATGTTTTGCATGCTACTGAACAGGTTAACAAGCATAGTTTACATTGTGGTTTTGATGCCTTGGATGCTTCCTGCAGGGCTGCCTCTGGTACTGTGATTAGGAGACATGCCTGGCTTCGTGAACAAAGTTTGCCTGAACAGGTTAAGGCCAAATTATTAGATGCCCCTGTTCAACATGATGTTCTTTTTGGTTCTAAGGCTGAGGAAGTTATTAAAAAGATGGAAGAAAAGGCAAAGTCCATGCAGACTGTAAAAGATTTCTTGCAGGTTCAGCCTCCTAGATTTTCCAGAAATTGGAACACTAAAAATTGGTCCTTACCCACGTCTGACAGGCCTCAAAGGGGAAGATATAGACGCTCCAGAGGCCGTGGTCAAGGCCAGACCTCGTACAGATCTAGACAATGGACTGCTTCTTCACCTAGAAGGGGAGAAGACAGATCCCAATCTCAAAGAAAACAGACTCAATGACTCTCGGTTGGGCTTCAGGACCTCTTTACCTGGACGCCTCTCGGAGGAAAACTGTCTCTTTTACAGGAATTGGACTCGTATTACCCAGGACAAATGGGTATTGGATGTGATTTTAAAAGGTTACAAGTTCCACTTTCACACTTTGCCAAGGACTCACGGTTGGCCAGATCTGCCAAAACTTCAATGGTCAGAGGCCTTAACTCAAGTGGATGCTCTTCTGGCCATGAGAGCCATAGAGCCTGTTCCACTCTTGGAAATGGGAAAAGGATTTTATTCAAGGCTGTTTCTGGTTCCCAGAAAACAAAACTCTTGGAGACCTATTCTAGACCTTTCTGTGTTAAACACCTTTTTGGAAATTCCAAAGTTCAAGATGCTCACTCTGCAACAGTTACTTCCAATGCTCTCTCAGGACGCCTGGATGGTGACATTGGACTTAAAGGAAGCCTATTTGCATATCCCTATCAGACAAGAACGCAGGAAATTCCTCAGGTTCAAGGCAGGTTCGAGGCACTTTCAATTCTCTGTTCTGCCCTTTGGTTTATCTACTGCGCCCAGAGTCTTCACCAAGTGCCTGGCACCAGTAGCGGCCTACTGCAGACTTCAGGGGATTCAGATTTACCCCTATTTGGACGACTGCCTTATTCAGGCAGGCAGCAAAGATCTTCTGCTTCAACACCTAGACTTCGTTCAACGTCTTCTCCTCTTACTGGGATTCTCAGTGAACATAAAGTCACATTTAATCCCTTCTCAACAAATGGTATTCTTGGGAGCCCTCTTAAACACAACCTTACAAAGGGCCTACCTCACTCCAGAAAAACAAACTCAGCTGGCTTCTACTTTCAACACCTTGGCAACTCTATCTCAGCTCACTGCAAGGAAATTCCTGCAGGCTCTGGGCTACATGGCTTCCTGCATTCTGTTGATTCCAAACGCAAGGCTTCACATGAGAAAGCTTCATTGGTATCTGAAAAGTGTATGGTCACAGCATTATCACGATCTGGATATTCTGATTCCTCTGATCCCCTGCCTCCAGAAGGAATTCCTCTGGTGGTCCAGGGCATGCATTTTAAACTAAGGAAAACCTTTTCGTCTCCCTCAACCTACTCAAATCCTAACCACGGACACCTCGGATTATGCTTGGGGAGCACATTTTCTAGACAATTGCCAGCAAGGAACCTGGACAAAGGACCATCTTCACTGGCACATCAATCTGAAGGAGATGTTGGCAGTTCAAAATGCCCTTTTGGCCTTCAAGCACCTTTTACAACCAGGGCCTCTGCTAATTGACAGACAACACCACGGTCATGTGGTACATCAACAAGCAGGGGGGATCTCATTCTTACCCCCTTTGCAGACTGGCTATGAGTTTATGGGACACTGCTCTAAATTTGAATCTACATCTCCAGGCTCAATTCATTCCAGGGAAACAAAATCTTTTAGCAGACAGCCTGAGCAGAAACATTTTAGATCCTCACGAATGGATGCTAGACACCAACTTGTTCAAAAGGATTACTGCAGTTTGGGGATGTCCCCAGATAGATCTGTTCGCATCCCATCTCAATCATCAGCTGCCTCGCTTTTGCACCAGGTCCTTCCACAAAACGGCATGGAGAGTGGATGCCCTGTCTTTCAGTTGGAGAAGTCTGTCTGCATATGCCTTCCCTCCTCTTCCTCTACTGCCTCGGGTACTACTGAAGATAAAGCAGGACAAGCCCAAGTTCCTCATCTTGATTGCTCCAAATTGGCCTCGACAGTTTTGGTATCCGACTCTAAAACTCCTGTTCTCGGGGCCTCCTTGGATTCTTCCACTGAGCCCTTCGCTTCTGTCCCAGCATCAGGGTCAGTTGCTACATTCCAACCTCAAGACCCTTTGCTTGGCAGCTTGGCTCTTCAAAGGAATTTGATTGCCTCTAATTTTCCCAAACAAGTTTTGGATGTTCTTTTGGAAGCTTGACGGCCTAGCACTAGGAAGTCTTATGCCTCTAAATGGAAGAGGTTTTCTATTTGGATGCAGGACCGAGGTTCTGATCCTCAGGTTCCTGATCTCTCCTCTATTTTGCTTTACCTTTCGGAGCTTTTATCTAAGGGACTTTCATTTTCTTCCATTAAGATTCATGCTTCTGCTATCTCTGCGCATTTCAGTTCTGATCCTCCTGTTTTTTCACATCCTTTGGTGAAGCAGTTTTTGAGGGGGGCTAAGAATTTGCGGCCTTCAAGGACCCCTCTGGTTCCTGCCTGGGATCTTAATTATGTTTTAGAAAAACTTACTTTGCCTCCTTTTGAGCCTGCTGCATCTTCAGATATTAAGTTTCTATCTTGGGAGACTGTTCTTTTGTTAGCTTTGACCTCTGCCAGAAGGGTCTCAGAGTTGCAAGCTCTTATGGCTGTGGAACCTTACCTTATTTTCCATCAGGACAGAGTATCCTTGAGGACCAATCCTACTTTCATGCCTAAGGTGATTTCGAAAGTGGCCTTGAATCAGACAATTCACCTTCCTACTTTCTTTCCAAATCCTCAAATAAAGGGGAAAGGATTTTGCATTCATTGGATGTGCACAGGCAGTTAAGATTTTACTTGGACAAGACTAAAGATTTCAGAAAGTCTAACCAACTGTTTGTTTCCTTTGCCTCCAGTTCACTTGGAAAACCTATTTCTAAACAAACCATTTCCAAATGGATTGCTTATGGGATCAGATTTTGTTACACTCCTCATGGTAAACCATTTCCTGGAACCATTAGAAGTCATTCTACTAGAGCAGCTGCTACTTCTACAGCTTTTCTCAGAGGAGTACCTACCAAGGATATCTTGGAAGCTGCCACTTGGAGTTCAGTGCATACTTTTTCCAAGCACTACAATCTCCCTTTGTTTTCTAAGTCTAGGGCAGGCTTTGCCTCTGCTGTCTTGCAGGGTATTCTTGCCTCCCCTTCTTCTATCTAAAGCCTCCTCCCTCTCTACACTGCTTTGGGATTCCACCCTACAGTTATGACTGCAACAGTGAAACACGAAGAACATAGTACAGTTGTGTACACCTACCATAAATGTAGATGTTCGAGTGTCTTCACTGTTGCAGTCGGGCTCCCTCCCTCCTATCCCCTCTTTTCCTTTTTGTGGTGTATTTGTGTTTCCTTTGTTGGATTCATTTTTGATTTATTGGAGGTATTCTGACATCTAGGGCAAGAAAGGCTGGAGAAGATGGCGTCGGCTGAGGGCTATGTACCAAGGCTTACTGACGTCAGGATACTAGCTTATACAGCCGACGCCGGACCCAGACTTTGGGATTCTGGCCGACCTCGGGCTGCCTGCCGGCAGGAGCACCCTACAGTTATGACTGCAACAGTGAAGACACTCTAACATCTACATTTATGGTAGGTGTACACAACTGTACTTTCCGTTGGTTTCAAGCAGTGCAAGGATTGTGGCTATAAGTTACCACTTTCCGATGGCCATGACTTGTGTCTACTGTCTTAATGTCTCCCACTTGACTGTAGATCCTCCGTGTGGGATCTGTAAAACCTTCTCTACCAGGGCTCTCAACGAGAGAAAGAATAAGTTAATTTTGAAAGGTCTCCTTTCTCTGAGGCTATTTCAGGGTCAGAGGACTCGCCCCTCCTCTTAAACCCTGCAAGAGGCGTTCTTCCTCTTCATCAAAGTCACTCTTCTTCTCCCTCTGGAGATCGTAGGGAGTTGACTCAAGAAGGTGAAATTGACTACTATTCCAGCGCTGCCATCTGACTGCTCTAGGATTAGCATCACCCCAAATGATCTTGACTACAGCCATGTCTCCTTTATTGACATCGGCACCAGAGTTCCCGGTGCAGACAACTGTAGTTCTGACAGTTCTGTTGCAACCCCTAAATGCACCGTCAATACAGGTTCAGTCTCCTTCAGCACAATCTGTACAGTCACCTTTGGCTCCAAGTATGACCCTTCTGTACTCCATGGTGCAGACTTTTTCGGCACTGACATGTACTTTGCTGCAGTCCTCCTCCGCACTGTCCTTATTGCCGGTGGAGACCATCATCACTATGGCACTGTACCCTTCAGGGCAGAACTTTGCCTTTTACGGTGCAGACACGTTCAGCTGTCATGGCGCTGACATCTTCGGTGCAGACCTTTTCCACACTGTTTTCTTCATTGCAGACTGCCTCTGCTCTGAGCTCTGCACCTATTGAATTAGCAAGGACCAAATATTCTCCTTCATTTGACCCTTTTGCAAGCGGTCAGTATAGTCCTTTCCTAAAAAGGCCAGAATCACCATCAGCCTTCTCCATGAGGTCAACAAAGTCTTTCTGAGCAGGATGTGTTGCGGCTTGTTGACCAGTTGCTTGTGGCCAGAGGTATCTCTTGACCATCGAAGTCAACATTCCCTCATTCAGGTGAGCATATTTTGCCTCAAACCCTGATGTATACTCCTTGACTTCCCCAAGTCTTGAAGCCTATTACTCTGACAGCAGCTTCCCTCCCTCCGACTCCAATAGTGGATCTCACTTTGGTACCAGAGTTGTCCTTGTGGCCTTTGGTGCACTGGGCATTAGGCTGTTCTCAGGCCAGTGGCTGTCCCATTGGGGAGGACATTTCTGGCTTCACGCAGACTTTTTTTTCTATGGCATCTTACAGGGATGCTCGCTCTCAAGGTTCACGGTCTTCTTGAGACTCCTGGTCTGGGGTTGGGCTTGTCGGGGTGGGGTGTGACCCTGGTTCCGAGGTTGCCATTCTTGGTTCCGGGCTGCCATCTCCTCCTTGGGTGGGCCAGCCTTCCAGGCTATAGAGAGGACGCTTGCCTCAGCTGGCAAAGCTTATTTGTCAGAGTCATCTCCCGCCTCTGTGCTACAACTGCCACAAGCTTCAACTCCCGGACACCGGGCACAAGAGCCTTGGGTCTCTCCTCCTCAGGAGACCTCTTCTTTGCAGTCTTCCCCAGAACCTGCCACTGATGAAGTACCCCGCAAAGCATCATGTAAGAGGAAACACATGGACTCCACTGAGGGGTCACTGACTGAAGATACAGATTTTGATGACTGGGAAGGGTCCCCATGGTCACCCTCTGAGGTGTCCTTTGGTGACATCCTCGAGATCCTTAGAGGGGTGACTGGAAGCCCTCTAATCCTTTCTCTGATGAATCAGTATTCCTGCAGGCTTTTTGTGCCTGGCCGCCTACCTCCTGGGTCACCCCGCCTTCCGATGAGCTCGTCCAGCTCATCGTGCAGCGTGCATGGAAGGATCCTGATACAATGGAAGCGATACCTAAGAGACCAGATAAAATATCGCCCCTTGCTGAGCAGCCCTACTGGTCACGTGGTCTTCCAGTAGATGCTATTGTGGTAGCTGCTACTAAGAAGGATTTGGCAGAAGAGCGCCAAACTGTCCATCTGCACAACAAGGAGTCCTGGGCGATTGACAGATTAGGGAAGCGTGTGTATGCTTAATCGACCTTCACTGTAAGGTCTTTGAATTATTTGGCACATTTTACCAGGCTTCACTGAGATCTTATCAACCAGCTCTCTGAAACCTTGGCAGGAGCTGTTACTGACGAAGTCTGTAATAATGTGGCTACTCTGCTACCATAGAGTCAATTTCCAACTCTTCCATGCATCTTATTTCTCATGCAATGGAAGGGGCAGCTAGAGCAGCAGGCACAGGTATAGTCACCAGACATGCTTTGGATCACCTTTGTGACTTTGCGGACTCCTTTAAGGTTTCCTTCATGAATGCCTCTATAGAGGCCAATTCTTTGTTTGGCCCTAAAGTCAAGGGTATGTTGGCACGGTGCAAACAAGATGGCAAGACCTTGTCTGCAGTTTGGTGTCGGACACTCCACTCCTCAGCAATTCTATTCCAGAAATCAGAGGAGTGGAAAGATCTGGCACAAGAAATCACAGGGTTCTTTCTGGGATGCACGTGCCGAGTTTTCCCCTAGAGGCAAAGGGGGAAACTCCAGTGGAAGACTCCACTTTTGGGGCAGAGGAGGCCCGCGAAACCGGGGTTCCAAAGACTCTCTGGCCAACCCTATCAACACTCCTGAAGCCTTGCCCGACTGCTCGCCTCTGGAAGCTGTCGTGGGTTGTTTCTCCTCATAGCCTGCCGCCTGGCAAAACATAACCAACTCTTGGGTACAACGGATTATATTCAGAGGCGATCGCATCCCCTTCCATCTTTGCCCAATCTCATTAAGAGTGTTACCTGACGTTCCACCCAGTTAAAGGGAAACGGCAACACACGAAATCAGAAAGCTGCTACAAAGAGTCATCCAGGCGGTCCCCCAGACCAGATAGGATCCAGATTTTACTCTAGGTTCTTTCCAGTGCCAAAAAAGACAGGACTGGAGACCAATTCTGGATCTCTGTACACTAAACACATTTGTAAAAACAGAGAAATTCCGGATGGTCACGGTTCAGTCTATCCTTCCTCTTCTGGGAGAAGACTATATTGTGTGTGCTCTGTAGATCTTCAAGATGCGTATTCCCACACAAAAATGGACAAACGCCCAAGAAGATACCTCCGCTTCTGTATAGGAGCCAGTCATTACCAGTTTCGAGCCCTGCCCTTCGGTCTCTCTACAGTCCAATGTATGTTCACAAAATGCATAGTGGTCATCACTCACTTGCGACTTCAAGGATTCCAGGCGTTTCCATATCTAGACAACTGGCTCCTTCCCGCCCCCACCAAGTGTCTACTGGAAGAAGCCCTGCAGTATACTGTCTCAACAGCTCAAAGCCTGGGAATCGCTATAAACTGGGAGAAATCCAACACAGCCCCAGCTCAGTCTTTGGAATTCATCGGGGTACTGTTGGACACGAGAAATTGCACAGCATCCCTTCCAGAACACAGACTTCAGAGAATAAGACAAGTTCAACCACTGCTCTGTCGCCACAAATCCCCCAGCTCGATCTGTACTTCAGCTGTTGTGGTCAATGGCATCTTCGATTTACCATTGTTCCTCTAGCCAGATTCCATATGAGACATATTCAATGGCTACTTCTCTTCTCAATCAGTGGTACCCTCTACAACTTTCTTTTCAAATAAGTGTGTCTCAGAGAGGCAAACAAGATTTACTCTGGTGGACGTCTTGAAATCCCCAACAATGGTCTCACCCTTTCATCCCCCATCAACCGATGGCCACGGTGACCATGGATGCTTCCCTAATGGGGTGGGGGGCTGTGTCGGGGAAACTCTGTCCAATGCACCTGGTTGGAGACAGAGTCCCTTTTTGCATATCAACGTCCTGGAACTGAAGGCGGTACTTCTAGCGTTCCAAGCATTTCACCCCATCCTTCCGTCTGGGACTATTGCGATCCAATCAGACATGTCAGTGGGCTGGTACATCAACAAACAAGGGGGCACCAGCTCTTACCCGTTATGCCAAGAGGCCTTAAGAATATGGCAATGGACGATGGCTCACAACTGCTTTCTGATTGCAACACACATTCCCGGGAGCTCTAACGTGATTGCAGACACATTGAGCAGGTGCATTCTACAACCTCATGAGTGGTCCCTCAATCCTCTGATAGCTGCAAAAATCTTCCATCCATTGGAGCCAGCCTTGCTGTGACCTATGTGCCTCCCCAATCAACTACAAGTGCAGGAACTACTTTTCCCTGATCCCCCCCCCCCCCTCGGGGACAGTCTAGTCCACACTTGGCCCTCTGGTCTTCTATATGCCTATCCTCCTCTTCCCCTCATCTTCCAATTTCTAAGGAAAGCATGACGGTTAAAGAGCAAAGTGATCCTCAGTGCGCTCCATATTGGCCTTGACAAGTCTTGTTTCCCTTCCTCTGGCCTCACCTGCTAGATCAACTGTGGATCCTCAATCCATCCCCAACGTTGATCTCCCATCTGCAGGGTCTTAGTCACCCCAATCTTAACCCTGAAAATGACAGCTTAGTTTCTCCACTTCCTATGATTGCCAGGCATGAAAACCTTTTGTCACCTGTGCAGAATATTCTTACTGCATCTCATAAATCATCCACCAGACTAATCTTTCTTAACAAATGGAAGAGGTTCTCTCTATGGGCAGCAAATATACCCCTTGTCAGCCCCGGTCTCGGTTGTATTGGATTACTTATCACATCTTTTCCACTCTGGGGTTTCTGCCTCTACTATCCATGTACATTTAGCTGCCATCACCAATTTTCATACTGGATTTCAAGATTCTTCACTTATGTCACACAGGCTCTGTAAGACTTTCTTGAAAGGGGTTATCCACCTAAAACCTCCCTTTAGAGAACCCGTTCAACCTTGGGATTTGGCTTTGGTTCTGCAAGCTTTAACAGCTCCACCCTTTGAACCTGCGTCTTCTTGTGATGCAAGATATCTTTCTTGGAAAACTTTGTTTCTGATTGCAATCACATCGACCAGGCGACTGTTGGAACTTCAGGCCTTATGCATCAAACCTCCCTATCTTATCTTCTATAAGGACAGGGTATCACTGAGAACCAATTCTACCTTTTTACCAAAAGTGGTGTCAGAGCGATCTATAAACCAGTCTATTGATCTCCCAGTGTTCTTTCATAACCATTCTAACAAGGGAGAGTATTGCCTGCACTCCTTGGATGTTCATAGGCAAATGCGATTTTATCTGGACAGAACAAAATCTACCTGTAAATCAGACCAACTGTTTCTGGCTTTTTCTGGACCTAGACAGGGTCATCCTGTATCAAAAGTTACATTGGCTTCATGGTTGAGATTGTTTTTGTTGTACGTAAAGGTTATACAATCTCACCTTGCCTCGTAGAGTCAGAGCACATTCTACAAGATCTATGGCAACTTCAGCAGCTTTCCATGCTAAGGCTTCTCTCAATGATATTTGCTCAGCTGCAACTTGGGCCAAACCTTATACCTTTATTCTTCATTACAAATTGGAGTTGACCTCCAGAGGTTCCTTTGGTTCCATGGTGCTCAGGAATGCCCTTCCATGAGGGCCACCCAGGGATACAGGTAGCTAGGATCTCTGTCCCATCATTAAGGAATGAACGAAGATTAACAACATGAGATAAAGAAGTTATGATGTTAAGTTGTCTATCTCGCCTTCATTCTTGCTGGATGGGTTTGGAGCCGACCTCGGCTCCGACTCGGCCACTCTAAAAGCTCGAGAGTTGGTTCCACCGGCTCGAGGCTGCCCCTATATCCCACAATGCTAGGCGTGAATTACCTCCGATCTCGTTTGCCGCTACAGCGATCGAGGTGTTTTCTACCGGCTCCAGGTTAGTTTAAATTAGATTAGTCTAATAACCTTTAAACTTACTCTAGCTTAGTTTATCCCCTTTTGGTTACCTTTAGTGTAGTGGATATTTATCCCTTCTACCATCTTATCCAGCCCCTTTTTTCAAGAACTAATAAGTTCTTTCCCTAGGCCTTCGGGCCCTTCCTTCCCTCTGTGTGTGTGTGTGTGTGTTTTTAATAGGAGTTTTATATCCTTAACTTAACTTACTTTTCAGAAGTTTTGTTTTAAAGTAATCTTACTTAGATTTTTCTGACAGTGTAATCTGTGTGTCTGTTGTTGTGTGTGGTTACACTTCGGTTCCTTGAAATGTCCAAGGATTCAAAGGTCTCAGGCTTCAAGAAGTGGGACTCGTGCTGTCAGAAAATGTCTCTGACAGACGGTCACACTTCTTGTGTGTACTGCCTGGGATTTACACTCTGCAGGACTCTTGTGCTGTATGCCATGGCTTCAGCCCTAGAGTCCTGCAGGAAAGAAAAAACAAACTCATATTAAGGGATTTGCTTAAGCCTGAAGGTTCCCTATCTGCTACCTCGGGGAAACCTTCCAAGGCTTCTAAGACCTCGGCTCCAGCTTCTGAGTCGAGGCCTAAGGCTTTGAAGCCTGCTGCTACATCTGCTCCGGCTGGAGCCGATGAGTCTTTGACTACAGTGTCTGTGGTTCCCTCGGCTCTGGCTGGAGCCGAGGCATTAGAGATTCCTGGGTCGGCTCCGATCAGACCATCGGAGCCGACATCTAGAAAGAGGTCGAGGTCACCATCCCTTGGCTCCGTTCATTCGGCTCCAGCGCCTCCCTTTGCTGTCTGAACGAGCCACAGATCTCACTCCTCCAGGTCATCGAGGCTCTCGGATCATGACCTCCAGAGGGTAGTGAGTCGACTTTTAAAGTCCGAGGCACTGGCCCAAATGCTTCAGAGCCCGACTCATCAGTCGATGCCTCAACTTATTCCTACAAATATTCCTCCTCCGAATCCTTTGAGCTCGAGCTGGGCCTCGAACCGAGACTGTGGTAGCGTTGGAGCCGATACATTTGTCTCGCTCCGATTTCTTTGAAGAATCTCGGCGCCGACTTCCTCGTGGCTCGAGGGGTGAGTGGCATCGACCCTTGTCCGACCCCTCCTCGGTGCTTCGGGCGCTGGTGAGTTCGGCTCAGACATCGGCCTCGGAGCCATCTCTGTCGGTGCCGAGGGAGGTTCTCAGCTTCGAGCGGGGACCTCTGGCTCTGCCAGACAGGGTGCGCTCGAGGTCATGCGGAGTGTGTTGGAACCTTGTTAGACTCCACAGTCGGCTCCATCCGCCTCCCTCTTCGGTGCCTCTGGTTATGTCGACTCACTCCCTCATCCCAGACCGCAGAGAGCCAGCTCCTCAAGAATCCCCTGTGGGATCTCATCTTCTTCGAGGTCTCCCTGAATTGGCAGGGGAGCCCCTAGGAAGAGAAAGTGTAAGAGAAAGCACATAGACTCACCTGAGTCTGTCACCTCTGACACAGATTTAGAGGATTCGAGGGTTCCCCGTTCCCCTTCTGAAGATGTCTCCTATGGACATTCTAGAGATCCTGAAACAGAGGGAAATTGGCCAGCCCTTAACCCTTCGGAGGATGAATCTGTGTATCTTGAGGCGTTGGCTCTCGCCCTTCCACCTCCTGGGTGTCCCCCTTTGATCCCTCATGCAGGTGGTGGCAAAGCCTGACGGCTCCTGACTCAGTGGACCCTACCCCAGGAGACCTTCTAAATTTATAACAGCACCAACTGACAAACAATTTCTAACCAAAGGTGTTTCTGTGGATGCTATGGTGGTAGCTGCTGCCACCAAGAAGGAACTAGCTGATCCTTCAGTGCCTGTTCATCCCTAACAAAGAATCTAGGTCTATGGACAGGTATGGGAAGCGGATGTTTTCGTCAGTGACCTTTGCAATGCTCGCTGAACTACCTATGCCATTTCACCCGCCTCCAGAGACTTGATCAAGGAAGCGAGTGAGATGTTGAAGGATCCTTCAGCTGCAGATTTTCAGGACAAAATTAACACCCAGCTGATTACCCTGAATAGCTAACTCCTCCATGCGCCTCCTCATATGCGGCTGATGGAGCAGTAGAGCCGCAGGGACGGGTGTTGCCTTCTGCGGCATGCCTGGATGCGCTATGCAATTTTATGGACCCTTTAAAACGCCTTTCACTAATTCCCCGCTTGATGGATCATCTCTTTGGTCCTCAAGTGAAAGAAACCTTGACTAGGTGCGAGACGGATGGCAAAACTCTCTCTGCCGTCTGAGTCCGTTTTTCTACTCCTTCTAGACCTTACCCCAAAGGCCAGAAAAGTGGAAAAATCTGGTTCCGCAAACAATCACAAGGGAATTTGCCTGACGCACAGAGTCTGTTCCCATCCAGAGGCAGAGGAGGTAACAATAATGGTAGACGTCGCCCCAGAGGCAGAGGTGGTCCGCAGAATCAGGGCAATCAAGAAACCTTTTCCGATAAGCCCTTTCAGCATCCCTGAGGTGTTGCCCGACTGTCCACCTTCGGAGGCAGTCGGGGAAGATTGTCACTGTACCCAGAAGCCTGGCTATCCCTGACTCAAGACAAGTGGGTACAGTCCATCATTTCCGAAGGCTATTCCATTCCCTTCGTTCGCATTCCAAACCAATCAAAAATCCCTTCCAGATGTTCCACCCTCAAAGGGATCTTGCAGCTTTGGAAATTTCAAAGCTGCTTGCAAAAGAGCAATTCAGCCAGTTCCAGCAGACCAGCAAGGATCCGGAATCTACTCCAGGATCTTTTTAGTTCCAAAGAAAACAGGGGACTGGAGACCAATTTTGGATCTCAGTATCTTGAACAAGTCAGTCAAGAAAACAAGATTTCGGATGGTCACGCTGCAGTCCATCCTTCCCCTATTGGGAAAGGGAAACTGGATGTGCTCTATAGACCTTCAGGATGTGCTCTCACATAAAATGAACAGACGCTCCAGAAGATTCCTCCGCTTCAGGCTGGGAACCAGTCATTTTCAATTCAGGGCCCTGCCGTTTGGTCTCACCACTGCCCCGGTGTTTACCAAATGCATGGCAGTGGTAGCTTCTCACCTGAGACGCCAAGGATTCCAGGTGTTTCCATATTTGGACGACTGGCTCCTCACAGCTCCCACCAAGCATCTTCTTCTAATGGCCAGGGACTACACCTTCGCATTTGTCAGAATTTAGGCATTTCAGTAAATTGCGAAAAGTCTGTTTTGTCGCCTTGTCGTACTATTACCTTCATAGGCGCAAATCTAGACAGTCAACATGTCTGAGACTAACAGATCAGAGAACAACAGACATACACAAACTGGTCTCGCCCCGCTTCAGCAGCAACAGAATCAAAGCCAGGTTAGTTCTGAAAGTGTTGGGGATTATGGCTGCCATACCTCTGCTTCCATTAGCCAGATTCCACATGAGAATCCTTCAATGGATGCTCTTCACAATGGTCATACCAGCAACTTCCGATGTCCCACACCATTATGATTACGCAAACATGCAGAAATCATCTTCTGTGGTGGATGTCTTCCTCCGCCTTATTGGGAAGACCCTTTGTTCCTTCCTCCGTTGCTACTCTGACAACGGACGCCTCCTGATCGGGTGGGGGCATTATCAGGGCAGAACTGTCCAGGGCACATGGCAACCAGACGAATGCCACTTGCACATAAATGTTCTAGAGATGAGAGCAGTGCTTTTAGTGTTGCAAGCCCTTCAAGACTCTCTTCCCTTGGGAACGATAGCAATCCAGACGGACAATATGTCTGTAGTGTGGTATATCAACAAACAAGGCGGAACCAGGTCCTACCCCTGTGTCGAGAAGCACTCAGACTGTGGCAATGGGCGATTTCTTCTCAGCGGTTTCTGATAGCAACGCACATCCCCGGGAAGTCCAATCAAATCGCGGACAAGTTGAGCAGAGCTATCCTCATGCCTCACGAGTGGTCTCTGAAAGACTCTGTTGTGAGAGAAATTTTTCTCAAGTGGGGTCAGCCTTGCTGCGACCTTTTCTACTCCCAAAACAGCAAGTGCAGAGATTATTTCACCCTATTCCCTTTACCAGGCAAGCCCAGCAGAGACGCTCTAGTCCAAGTTTGGCCCCGGGGACTTTTCTATGCATTTCCTCCCTTCCCACTAATCTCTCAAGTGATACAGAAAGCTATCGCTCAGAAGGCCTCGTTGATCCTCATTGCTCCTTACTGGCCTCGACAGGTTTGGTTCCCCTTTCTACATCATTTTCTGTTGGAGCGACCTTGGCATCTGGACCTAGTTCCAGATCTTTTGATCCATCAGTCGGGTCAGTTTCATCGCTCCCTTCCCTCTCTGAACCTCACTGCTTGGTTCCTCCAATTCCAACCTTAGCTAGGCTTCCTCAAATATCTCGCCTGTTCGAGATATTTTGATAACTTCCCATAAATCTTCCACTCGAAGATTTATTTAAGTGGAAACGCTTCCTATTGGGCTCAAGTAAGGACATAGATCCTTTCACTGCTTCCATCCAAATGGTCCTTGATTTTCTAGCTGAACTCTTCCATGCAGGTTCATCTCCTTCTACTCTTAAAGTTCAATTGGCAGCTATTTCTAACTTTCATGTGGGCATTTCAGAGTCTGCCATAATGTCCCACAAGCTTTGCAAAGCCTTTTTGAAAGGAGTTTTTCTACTCAGACCTCCTATAAGAAATCCTCCTCCTCCTTGGGACCTAAATTTAGTTCTTAGTTCTTTGATTCTTCCCCCTCTCGAACCTGCAGCCTCCTGTTCTTTAAAATTGCTATCTTGGAACTCTCTCTTCTGGTAGCTATTACTTCAGCTAGAAGAGTTTCAGAACTTCATGCACTCAGCTGTCGACCTCCTTATCTGTTGTTGCATAAGGACAGAGTATCTTACGAACCAACCCGCCCTTTTACCTAAGATAGTCTCGGCCTAACCTAAATCAAAGCATTGACCTCCTGTGTTTTTCCAGAATATTCTAATAGGTCTGAACAAAATTGCATTGGCTAGATGTTCATCGTCAGTTAAGGTACTATTGGGATAGAACCAAACAATTCAGAAAATCTGACCAGCTGTTTGTCTCTTATGCAGAAGGCAGAAAGGGACTTTCAGTTTCAAAGGTATCATTATCTAGATGGCTAACATCTCTGATTTCCCTTGTTTATGAAATTAGACACCAAAGCTGCCTAACAAACCTAAAGCCCATTCCACCAGAGCTTTGGCTACTTCTATAGCCTTCCAAGACAGACTGCCTATTGACACCATTTGTGCAGCTGCTACTTGGGCTACTCCTCACACTTTCATTTCTCATTATAAGTTGGATTTAGCTTCTAGGCATAGAGCTAACTTTGGTTCCACTGTTCTCAAGAGTCTGTTCCGTTAGGCCACCCGGGACAAGGTGCTAGGGACGCGGTCCCATCCAGCAAGAATGAAGTAGATAGACAACTTAACATATAGAAGTTATGTTCTTACCATAACGTTCCATGTTAGTTGTCTTCTTCTCGCTTCTTTCTGCGCCCCACCCTCCTTCCCCTGGCCTGGACAGACCTAGAGGAGTTTGATTGTGACCTCTCTTTCTACCACCTCTTTGTGATAGGTATATGCTCTGCTGTGCATATTTTCCTAGATCAGGCTTAGGTCACCCTTCTCTTTCCCTTTGTTTATAGAGGTGGACTCTTTTCCAGTTTTTCCTGGTTGTATTATTAGCTGGGCCTAGCTCACAAACGAGATCTGAGGTAATTCACGCCTAGCATTGTGGGGTATAGGGGCAGCCTCGAGCTGGTGGAACCAACTCTCGAGCTTTTAGAGTGGCCGAGTCGGAGCCGAGGTCGGCTCCGAACCCATCCAGCAAGAAAGAAGGCGAGAAGAAGACAACTAACATGGAACGTTATGGTAAGAACATAACTTCTATTTTTACCATAACGTTCCATCTGTGTTGTTGTTTGTTCATTACTTCCCACCCTCCCGTTCCCCATCCAGAGGTTCTTGGTTGATCTTATGTACTCCTTTCTGGTAGGTCTGTTATGGCCAGAGGTAGCCACTACTTTTATCTAGCAACTTGCAAACTCGATCTGAGCTAACAAGGAGCAGAGCATTCTTGGTAGGACCTTGACTTGAGAATTTTTGGCTGATGCGAGCTTGATATTGGCCGGCTCAGTTCCGAGGACGGAACCAATAACCCATCAATAATTAATGAATGAATGAAGATCAATACAGGTGGAACGTTATGGTAAGACAACTTTTTAAATGTGGGGCAACCTGTGGTGCCAGTGGTGAATCTGGGAAAATAATTTTGCTGATTCTGTCCTGGGGTTTGCTGAAAGATTTGGACTCTCTCTCCAACCCCCCATCCCCACAATGATTTCTTTCTACCTGTACCTGGTATTGGATGTCCATATTGAACTGCTGGAGTTGAATATCCACTAACTGTTTTTGCTTCTGTAACTATATTATTTGCTACGTTTTGTGCCTAATTTACTATTTCATGGACGCCTAAGCATGACCAATCCAAACAAACCTTTTTAATCTTTTCTTATATGGGTGGTAAGTCCTCTACAAAAGCTGCTGGATGTCCTGAGATTGCTTCAAATGCATCTGTCATGCATTGCAGATATGCATCCATAGTCATTCTTCTGCACTACAGCTTTTATTCTTGCGTAGTTGGGGGGAAGGTGGTTACACTATGGTAATGGATTTTTAAGAGGTTTTCTCGCAGTCTGTCATCTCTGTGCTTGAGTATGGTCACCTAAGATCTTTCTCATATTTTTCTAGAAATATCGAAAGGTGTGGAGTCTTAATACAGCTCTCGGGTCTTTAGTGGTCAGGTTTTGCAACTGTACATGTTCTAAGATTTTTTCATATTTTGCAGTGTGTGTTTGAATAGGAGGATAATCCTACAATGGTTTGAAAATCCACTGTCGTTCATGGCCGTAGTACTCCTAGTAGGTTCAGCCTTGCTATCTCTAGCTTCGGGTTTACTACTTGTAAAGGATGCAGCTGTGTGGAAAGTCCGGGTGTCTTCCAAAATTTGATCTGAGAGTAGTTCCTCAAGTGTAGACCTGTTTGCCTCCTCTCTAAACAATCAGCTGCCACATTTCTACTCCAAGCCTCCTTACAAGAAGGCCTGGAAGACCGATGCCTTTTCTTTTCCTTGAACAGGAATTTCTGTGCATGTTTTTCCACCCTTCCCACTCATGTCCAGGGTACTTCTGAAGAATTCAGAAGGAATACCAACGATCATTTTGATTCCCTTTCTGGCCTAGAAAACATTGGATGTTCATCGTGCATACAGCTGCAGTAATCACAGATGGGTTCTCTGCCGTCAGGCGGTCCCTCGGTCGGCCGAATTCCAAAGTCTTGGTCCGGCGTCGGTTGTTGTCGCTTTCTCTTCTGATGTCAGTGAGGCCAGAGTATACAAGACACAGCCGACGCCATGTTCTTCAGTCTTTTTTGCCGCGCAGTGCCCGAAGCAGAAACAGTTTGCAAGTGCCGGTCGGCCAGCTCCTGAATTACGAATATTTTGGAATCCGAAGTCTTCATTAAAGCTAAGTACCACGTTGGGGAAACTTTTCTTGCCTCAGACCGATGTCAGAAAAAGTTAATTGTATTTCTTGTGGGAAGCAAATACCGCATAAGGATTTCCATTCCCGCTGCATACCTTGTTTGGGCCCAGACCACGACGTCTCGGGCTGTCGCTTTTGCGCTACCTTCAATAAACGCACTATTAAGCGTCGGGCGGAGTTCGCCCAGCACTACTTTGGTAAAGCTTTTGATTATAAAATGTCGTCTGACACTTCGACTACCGTTTTGACCAAAAAACGTAAGGAAAAGGACTGACACGCGAGGCCCGCTGTCCCCGCCGACACCACGCCAAAACAGGCTACGCGTGGTCCGGTTCTCAGCGAGACGCCTTTGCAGTCCCTGACTACCGATGACACTTCTTTGGCGGTGTCGTCTGTACCCGAGACCGCTGGGTCCTCGGCCCTTTCCCAACCGAAGCCTCTGCTAATGTTGAGCCTACTAATGTGGACCGGTCCACCTCCACCCATGGTGTATTTAGGCCCTCATCTTCCCTTTCAATTAAGGCCTTTACTAAATCCAAAGCAGACAGGCAGCCCATGAGGCCTGTTGTACAGGGCCCATCTCCAGGTCCCATGCCTAAAAAACAGATGCTTAGAATGGCTGAGGATTTAATTACTCTTATCAGGGGTTCTCAACCCCCTCCAGACGAGAGACCCAGAGTGGAGGAAGATTCTCCCTCTTCTGATCAGGGATCCATTTTATCAGAACATTCTGATGCAGAGGAACACTCTTAGTCTCCTTTTGAGGATTCGGATGCAGAACGGTCCATTCCCTCTGTATCCCCTCCTGAGGATTTTTCCTTTGGGGAAACCTTACACACCTTGAGGGAACACTTCCGTTGGGAAGGCCAAGACTTTTCAGATTCCAAGAAAAGACTTAAGGAATTTCTTTTGTTACCTCAACACAGACCTCTGGCTATACCCCCTGTTTTGGACATACTGGATGATGTCTATTCGGAGGCTTGTCTTAACCCGGATTCTCTGCTCCTGCACCAGTCAAACCTGATAGGTATTACAGAGTACCCAGCTCTCACCAATTTCTCTTCAAAAGCCATAATGCTGACCCTGAAACCATTTCACAAGGCCCCAAGGGATTGAAGGCCTCCACTGCCAAAAATCCACTTCCTGCAGAAAGGGAATCAAGATCTTTGGAAAGGTGGGGGAAAGGTTTATACCTTGGCCACCCTAGCCATGAGGGCTTTAAATTGTCAGGTTCATATGCTTAAATATCAACAGTTCCTGTTATCACAATTGAGGAACAAAATGTCTCAACCTGAACAACAAGATTTAAAGGAGTTACAGGATATGATGCATAGTGCAGAACAAGTGGGTAAACACACCTTACTATGTGGTTATGATGCCCTAGAGGCCTCAAGTAGAGCGGCAGCTACAGGATCAGTCATTCGCAGACATGCCTGGCTTAGGGAACAAAATTTACCAGATCATGTGAAAGCTAAACTTCTAGATGCTCCTTTACAAAAGGATGTGCTGTTTGGTACTAATGCTGAGGAGATACTACGGAAAATGGAAGAAAAAGCCAAATCTATGCAAACTGTCAAAGCCTTCTTACAGGTCCAACCACCACGTTTTAGCAGAAATTGGCCTTCAAAAAACTGGTCCTTTCCAGCCACTGACAAGCCCCAAAGAGGTAGATACAGACGCACAAGTGGCAGAGGGCAATCACAAGGATCATATAGAGGCCGACAATGGCAAACTCCAGCACCAAGAGGTGGCGAAGACAGTGCACAACAATACAGGAAGCAAACCCAATGACTCCCTCATTTCCATGCCAAGCATGTCTCAGCTGGCGTAGCACCTTTGGGAGGAAAACTAGCACTATTTGCAAGCAATTGGCATATTGTCACAACAGACAAATGGATCCTGGACATTATAAACAGAGGCTACAAATTTCAGTTTCACACTCTTCCAAAAATGAGAGGCATGCCAAACCTGCCACAAAATCAAAGGGCAGAGGCATAACTGCAAATTTCAAAGCTCATAAGCATGCGAGCTATTCAAGAGGTACCTACTCACCAACAAGGTCAAGGTTTTTATTCAAGACTTTTCCTGGTGCCAAGGAAAGGAACCGACTGGAGACCCATTTTGGACTTATCCACCCTAAACACATTTCTAATCGTACCAAAATTCAAGATGCTCACATTACAGCAGCTTCTTCCCATGCTGGGCAAGGAGTTCTGGCTGGTAACATTCGACCTCAAGGAGGCATACCTGCATGTCCCAATCAGACAAAGCTGCAAGAAGATACCTCAGATTTCTTGCAGGTTCAATCCACTATCAATTCTCTGCATTGCCCTTTGGCTTATCTACTGCGCCCAGAGTATTCACAAAGTGCCTGGCATCAGTGATTGCCTACTGCAGACTTCAAGGGATACAGCTTTACCCTTATCTGGATCACTGCCTGATCCAAGCCGACAGCAAGAACATACTTCTGGAACATCTGGCATATGTGACACGGTTACTGCTTTCTCTGGGATATACAATCAACAAAGAGAAATCAAGGCTAACACCATCCCAGAAAATAACTTTCCTGGGTGCCATCTTGGACACAAACACCCAGATGGCCTACCTTACACCAGAAAAACAAGGGCAACTATCTCAGTACTTCAAAATACTAGCAAAAAGTACCAGGCTTACTGCAAGGAAAATCCTGCAGGCTCTGGGATTCATGGCATCTTGCATTCTATTAACCCCATTTGCAAAGCTGCATATGAGGAAACTTCAATGGTACCTAAAAAACCTATGGCCTCAACACAGTCACAGTTTGGAAACAATAATACCAATAATTCCATGTTTGCAAAAGGAATTTCTATGGTGGGCCCAAGCATGTCAAGCAAACAAAGGCCTCCCATTCTGCAAGCCTCAAGCAAAACAAGTCATAACCACAGACGCCTCAGACTACGCATGACGAACAAGTGCATTCAGCACCTTCACATCAATCAAAAAGAAATGCTAGCAGTAATAAATGCAATTAAGCTTTCAAGGACTTCCTGCATCCAGGACAATTACTGATAAGAACAGACAACACCACGGTAATGTGGTACATAAACAAACAAGGAGGAACACATTCATACCCCTTGCGCAGACTAGCCATGACTTTTTGGAACTTGGCTCTGGAAAGACAAATCGAACTTCAAGCACAGTACTTGCCAGGATTGGAAAACACACTGGCAGGCAATCTAAGCAGAAAAATGACAGATCCACACGAATGGAAGTTGCATCCTCAGGTGTTTGCAGAAATAATCCAAGCATGGGGGAGGCCAGACATAGATCTTTTTGCCTCCCACAGGAATCATCAATTGGAAAAGTTTTGTTCAAAGACCTTTCACCCAAAGGCCTGGAGAGTGGACGCCCTTTCATTCAGTTGGACAGCATGGACAGTTTACGCATTCCCACCTCTGCCTCTTCTGCCCAAGGTGCTTTTAAAAGCAAGAACAGACAAACCGAAGATGATACTGATTGCTCCAGATTGGCCAAGGCAACACTGGTACCCACTCCTGAGGAGCCTAACACATACTCCTCCCTGGTCCCTGCCTCTAATGCCTCTTCTGCTGACTCAGCACAGCTACAAAACTCTTCACAGTCAGCTGAAAACACTCAATCTCGCTGCATTGAAAATTCCTTAACACCACAACAGAACCTACTCTCCAAGGAGGTACAGGATGTCATTTTGGAGGCCAGAAGGCCAGCTACTAGAAAAGCTTACTCTGCAAAATGGAAGCGGTTTTGCTCTTGGAATGAGGAAAAAGGCCAGGACCATAGAAAACTGAACTTGCCCCAGGTATTACAGTACCTAGCGGAGCTATTGAACAGTGGACTTTCTTTTCTTCCATAAAATCCATGCCTCAGCCATCTCTGCAGAATTCAACACGGATCCTCCTTTATTTTCTCACCCACTCTTACGACAGTTCCTCAGAGGGGCTAAGAATATAAGACCACCAAGGAAACAACCAATACCAGCCTGGGATCTTAATTACATACTAGAAAAATTAACATTGCCTCCTTTTGAACCAGCTGCCTCAACAGATTTGCAATATTTGTCCTGGAAGACAGCCTTCCTTCTGGCCATCACTTCAGCTCGTAGGGTTTCTGAACTTCAGGCCCTCATGGCGGTGCAGCCCTTTCTCATTTTCCATCAGGACAGGGTTTCCCTTCGTACCAACCCATCATTTATGCCTAAAGTGGTATCCAGGGTAGCTTTAAATCAAGCCATACACCTACCCACCTTTTACCCCAATCCTCAAAACAAAGGGGAAAGGCTGCTACACTCCTTAGACATCCATAGGCAGCTTTGTTATTATTTGGACAGAACAAAGTCCTTCAGGAAATCAAAACAGCTCTTTGTGTCCTATGCTGTAGGGGCTCAAGGGAAGCCAGTTACAAAGCAGACTATTTCAAAGTGGATAGGCCACTGCATACGGTTTTGTTACTCCTATCCTGGGAAATCTGTTCCTGCAGGTATCAGATCACACTCCACCAGGGCCACAGCTACCTCTACAGCCTTCCTCAGAGGAGTTCCTACCAAAGATATTTTGGAGGCAGCCACCTGGAGTTCTGTACATACCTTCACAAAACACTACCATCTGCCTTTATATTCCAGAACAAGAGCAGGCTTTGCCACTGCTGTTTTGCAGGGCATTCTGGCTCAACCCAGTTCCTCCTAGTACCTACCACCCAGTGCATAGCTTTGGGATTCTACCCATCTGTGATTACTGCAGCTGTATGCACGATGAACATAGTACAGTTTTGTACCTACCATAAATGTAGATGTTAGAGTGCTAATACAGCTGCAGTACAGGTTTCCCTCCCTCCTTCCCCACTTGGTAAAGGCATGAGGCCTAGCAACCTCTTCATACTACCTGACTGGGTTATCCGGCTATGTTTTATTTGCTTGCTACTACTGATTTTGGATTATATTGCATTGCTTGTATATGCATATAAGCACTATTTAGGTATTGCCTTCCTTTTGGGGGCACCTGACATCTGGGGCAAGAAAGACTGAAGAACATGGCGTCAGCTGTGTCTTATATACTCTGGCCTCACTGACGTCAGAAGAGAAAGCGACTACAACCGACGCGGGACCAAGACTTTGGAATTCGGCCGACCGAGGGACCGCCTGACGGCAGAGAACCCATCTGTGATTACTGCAGCTGTATTAGCACTCTAACATCTACATTTATGGTAGGTACAAAACTGTACTTTCTCCTTTGTAAATGGCCAGGGGCAGTTACCAGCTTCCTCATAGTGTATCTGCTCACACAAGATCAGGGGTGTTTGATACTGCCCAACCCTAATATACTTCAAATGACTGCCTAGATGATTGGGAGTTGATTCCCTTTTAGGCACTTGTTCACTGCAGATACGCAGCAGGTACTAATGGAGGCAAGAAAGCCTGCTACTAGAGGGTTCTATATTAGCAAATGGAAAACATTTTCTAGTTGTTGCCAATAACATAAACAGCACCCATTCCAGGGCTAGTTGTGCTGTGGTTTTACGATATTTATGAGGGTTACTAAGTTACTTTCCTATGGCCTTTCTTTTCCATCGCTGTTCATTTATCAGCCATTTCAGCATGTCTGTTCATGGAGCTTCGTCTTAGGCATTCTCATGTCAAAATTTTTTGAAATAGGTTTTTGCTACAGGGTCCCCTTCTTGGTATCTTAATTTTGTGTTAGAGAAGCTAAAACTTGCTCCATTTGAACCAGCTAATCTGGCTGACTTGAGATTTTTACTGACGTTCAATATAAAGTGTATGAAATAGGGGTTTATCTTTTTATTCTGGCCTCAACAGTGGATGTGTCTCAAGTGCTAACTGAATTTAAACTTTTTGTATGGAAACTTAATTTGAAAATAGCCTTTAATGCTTCTAGTGATACAGGTACTGTTCCAGTCCAAATGAGTAGTACATGTATACCTTTCAGTAATTTTGTGTCGGTCTTTGTGAAGCTTGTGGGAAAGGTGATCTACAAGTTTTTTAGTGTTGAAAGCAGAGAGGTAAATGTTGTAATTTTGATTAAGGAAGAATATGAAGCTATTTCTTTAGTGCAGAATAAGTGTATAGTTATCAAGCCAGCAGATAAAGGTAGAGGTGCAGTTGTATTTGACACCTCTTATTATTTGAGCATGATGTTTGAAATGTTAAATGCATGGATTTCCTTCATTTAATTGACTTAACGTAATGTCGAACGTTATAATGTTAAGACTAGAATGTCAAATCCTCAAAAAACTGAAAAGTTAAATGTTAGTCTTGGATTTGACGGTCGTGCTGTAGATTGTGAATTAGTATAACTTTCAAGAGGTGATATATATATATATATATATATATATATATATATATATATATATTTTTTTTACTCAAAATTTTTATTAAGTTTTTCCATATCTTCAAATAGATTGAACCATAAATAGTGAAACATAAGAGGTGATGACATCTTGTAATTAAACATGGCGGAGATGAGTTTTTTGGTGGAAGCTAATTTTTGCAGTAGTAGTTTGTGTGTGTGACAAATGGGTAAGTAACTTTTTGTTTTTGAAATCCATTTGTGGTGGTAGTAGTGTCAGTGGTGGGAGTAAAGAGTAGGAGGATAGTGTGTTGGATATGTGTAGGTGTTTTGTCTACAGAACAGGTGCATGTGTGAACGTTATGGATATCATGGTACAGTGGGGGATCGGAAAATTTAACTTTTTTCTCCACTGTATTGCTATCTTGAAGTTGGTATATTTACTGGTATAGGTGGTGGTGGGGGATAAAGCCCCCAACATAGTGGGTGCAGGTGGGCTGAACCTCCTTGCAGAGATGTGAAGGTGTTATTTTGAGTGTGTTAATTGGATGGGTTGTTTTAGGGTATAGAAGGGAGGCATGCTAGGTGTAGTTTGCAGTAATTTTTTCAATGTTATAAGTTTCGAAGTTTAGAGTGACAATGTTATGTCTTGTTGACGTTTTGTTTTATATGTAGTAGTGGTCTCGACGTTTTAGGTTTAGATGTTTTGGTTGTTCGATGAAATGAAGTAGATCTTAAATGCACATGATTATTTAAATATCACAAATCATGCTGTTCATGATACTATTGATAGAGTTGATTCAAAAATAGAGAATGTATTTTGTAATGGTTTATCTGAAAGAGTAATTATTTATACAGCAATACAACCACAGTTCCTTTCGTCTATGGAATCTCAAATTCACAAATCACTCCGTAACCCACCCTTACAGCCTCTTGTTCCAGTCAGAGGTGGGTGACTGAGCCAATTTACAAATTTTTGGAGAGTGAAATGAAAGTGGCTTTACAAACATCAAATACCGTAATTAAGGATACAAATGATTTTTTAGAGCAAGTGTCATTCAATCCCATGACATTAATTATTGTTGTTACCCTTGACATCGATTCGCAATTTACATCCATTCTCAACCATTTCAATGCACACTTTTTTGGGGGAGAGATTCTCTCAAGCAAGCTTAGCACATTTCAATGTTGAGTTTGTTGGTTAAAACATCTAACAATGTACTAAACAACATTTTTATTTTTATCTTTCAGCAACAATATTTATTTTAAACAGGTCAGTGGTGTGGCCATGGGTATGCCTGTGGGCAGCACATAGCTAATATTGTAACGAATTACTAGGAAAATCTTCTCTAATTCTTCAGATAGTTATTTTAAGAATGTTGTTTTTATAAGCATTTTGTTGATTTACCTGTTTTTTTTTTATGTGGCTGTCTGATAGGGAATAAAGTCCTGCAATGCTATTTGCACACAATAAGCTTTTTAAGATTTAAGAAAAATGTTGGTCAGATAATTTTCTGGATGTTGTGCTAATTAAAGATGTCAAGGGGCAAATTCAACTACTTTATATACTAAGGAAGTAAAAAGCTGTACATATTTATTAAGGGACAATATGCACCCGCCATTTATTTGCAGTAATATAGTTATGAACCAAATGATTAGGCTAGCAAGGTTAAATACAGAAGACAATTGGCTGTTGAATCAAATAGATACTGTGATGCAACACTTTAATAAAAGAGGCTATCCTGGGGGTAAGACTTCTGAAGGAGGATATAGTTCTGAAGACTAGGAACACATTATTCAGACCCACCTTTTCTAAACTGAGTAATATTACTGATTAAAAATAGTGTAGTCAATGAAGTTAATAATACTTGTAGGGATGTATTTACTTTTGATTGTAATATAACAAACGTTATGAGTATAAGTATTGGTTATGAGTATAAGTATTGGTCTAATTTTTCACAAGTTCCAGAAGTTAAAGATTTGTACGACAAAGGTCCTTATTTTGATTACACGAGAGAGTACAATTTAAAAAAAATAGTTTGTGCTCTAAAGAACAAGTAAAAATAATGTGTGCACCAATAGAATTGGGGTCATATGCTTGTAATAAATGTAATTTTTTCTAAATTTTATATATACAAAAAAAATATCCATCCCCTGTATAATACAAATTTTATTTTGAGAGTGTATGGTACTTGTGAGATTACCGAGGTGGTGGTGGTGCTGCAGTGGCGGTAGCGTTGTCGCCAGTAAGACGCTGTCCGTTCGATTCTCAGCTAGGCGTGGAGACATGCGTGAATGGGCATACCTTCGTTGAAGGTTGTGCGTCAGCTGGTAACTCTGTACGTAAAAGTCGACTACCAATCATTAGCGGACTGGAGTTCCGCTGTGGCGACCCCTAACCAGGAAAAGCCGAAAGACATGCACACACACACACACACACACACACACACACACACACACACACACAATGGTACTTGTGAGACAAGGAACTTGGTCTGTTTGGCTAAATGTTGTAAAGTGTTCTGCATATTACATAGGTAAAACTAGTCAACAATTGAAAGAATATGCAGTCACTTATCAAAAATAAAAAGGGGTGTTGAGAATAATGCATTATTTAAGCATGTACATGGTACAGATATAACAATCATGAACATGTGTACTATTTCCACAGGTTAGAGGTGATTAAAAAAAGTGCTGAGAATGAAGAAAACAAGTGGATTTTACATTTTAGAGCAGAGTTATCCACCTGGATTAAATTTTATGTTTAGTATTAAACCGGTTTTAAGACCTTTACATAATAGGGTAAAATGATGTATTTCTCTGTTTTAATAGTTTGTTTCATGCCTAATAGTTTTGTCTCCTTTAAGTTTTTGATTGGTTCTAATTAATTGTTTTAATGTCACATGACTTCAAATGTGTATAGAAGGTGCATCTCTAATATTAGATATGTTATTGCCTGAGGAAGCATTGTGATTGTGAGTTTACTTGCATTAAACTTAATTTTCAGCTTGTGACTTCGGACTGCTTGTAATGATTGGCTTTTGTTGGATCTTGGCTTTTCCAGATTTACATATTAGGTTTTTGCTTATTGCATATTAAAAATCTGCAAGTAAATAGTGTGAGATTGAAATAAGTACCCATTTCTTTAAAATCATAGTACAGACTTATATACAGTGACTTAGGGGGGTGGTGTGGAAATGGAGCCATTTAAGTTTGTGTTATAATAGTAATGCAGACACCCCACCCGGGCTTATAATGGATCTTCCTAAATTACTCTCTAATGAACTTCTGACAGCAATGTCTTTTATGCATTTTAAGGCATTCTGTGTTCTCTTCTTAAAATATTGTTCTGTAAACCTTTTAAGACTTTGAAGTCATACATTATTATGACTGCAGATAATGTGGACCTGTCCCATACAACTGTTTGTTCATGGTCAGCCAGGATTCAACTCCTGGTATGATGTGCAACTTTTTGTGCTTGCAGTTGCTACAGTTTGCTTTTACTTTGGCCTTATATCGCTTTCAACAAATGAGATGCAAGTGTCTTTACGTTTGCATTTTCTGTAACTTTCCGTATGTGCAGATGTTTGTTTGTTGAACATGACGGCTGTGGATTTTCACCATCTTTTTTTACGCGGACCAGACATTTTTGGTGCAGTCTCATTTTTAAAGTGTTTACATAAGATGTCTCTTTGCTTTGTTTTTAATTGACAGTTTAGTGTAATAAAAGGTATTTTGGGTTGTTGCATCTCCAAAGCAAAGTCCTGTATTAGTTTGCACACAGGCTGTTACGCTTTTTTTGTTTGTTTAATAAACTTATCCTTCTGTATGTATTAATGTCAGAATCTGTCATACAGTATACTTCAAACAATTTCATATACTTGCACTTGGAAATGATTTCCTCCTACTACCAGCTTTTAAATCTTTTGGGGAGAAGTTGTTTGGAAGATAATTCTGTATTTTTTACCCTCTGAAATGAATGCACTTTGTGGATAAGCTCATGAGCAGTGGATATTATAGTTGACACGCCTGTTCTGGGTAATGCTGGATTTATTGCCCAGCAGTTTGGCGGGTTTGGTCACGAGGGCGAAGCCCCGAGTGGCCAAACTAAGCCAACCGTGGGTAAATCCAGCATTACCCACACCTACAGAAGTGGTTATTATTATTATACAATGACATTGTTTAAGAAAAAAAATAATTACTTTTCTTAAGCAATGGCATTGTATATCGCCTCCCTTGCTGCCATTCACGCTGTTCGGTATTTCATGCGGCAGTTCTGATGTACTGCACATGCGCCATGCCTTCACAGTACATCAGAACTGTGGGCAAAAGCAATGGAGAAAGCAAGATCTCCTGTAGCTTTTACAACTGTTTTTAAGCTTATGTTAAATGAGTTTAACATAGTGAGACAGCTTTTAAATAAAGCAACGGAGAATCTCTCTCTGTTAAACTCGTTTAACTAACATAGCGAAACAAGTGTGAAAAAGAGTTATAGTAGAAGTCCGGTGACCGGACCTTTTTCCATTACTATAACTCTCATATACTTAACGTGCACGCTGACCAATCAGCGTGCACGTTTTTGAATATTTAATGGGGGGGTATTTGTATAATTGTAGATACTGTCTTGTGCACTATTTTTATTATTGGGAGCCTTTGTGCTGGTCAGTATTGTTCTTAAATGACTCTGTAGAACACAGGTTCTTGGACTGCTTTGTAGTAAGCACCCCTTAAACCACAGAAAAACCCTTGTTCCTCTGCGCCTAGATTATCAAAAAACTTTTAGCTTCCTTATCGTGAAAAAAGTGTCAAATGCCCTTAATAACCAAGCACTTGCCTTAGCAGATTTTTTTTTTGCATGCTTTGCAAATAACACACATTCATCAATTACTACCTCTATTTTTTGTCAACTTGCATATAACGTTTAATACTAGGTGCACAATATTTTCAGACTCTCGTAGATTTTCTCAAACAGGACTGGGCTTCATTATTTGAATTTGTGGGTACAGGCAAATAATAAATTGAAGTACAGACAAATAATAAATTGAAGTTTAGCTGTGAGAATGGCAGGGAGATGGTAACACCCTGGCTAAGGCAAACTGTCAGTTTGAGGTACCATGGTGAAACTTGCAGATCTTTGAGTTTTTCAGTACGTGGTCTTGGTTGCTTGGCTATTAAGAACATGAGAAGTTACTAGGAAAAAGTTGCTGGACCATAAGCATGGCTCTTACCAATCTTAACTAGGAAAAAGGTATTTGTCCTAAAACTCTTTCTTAGTGACACCTGTAAGGAAAGCACATTAATAGTGCTGATTTTGAGGAGGGCCGTGCATTTGTAATCCTTAAATCTAAATCTGCTGAATACCATCTGTTTTTGAAATGAAGCTGTAGTGCTACGGTGCTTGATTTGTATGGGAAGATTGCCCCTTCGCTGAGGGATGCATTGGGCCCATTGAATTGGTTTGTGCTTTTTTTTTTTTTTTTTTATGCCACCTGGATTTGTTGCTGGTTCTGCTGAGGTACAGGAAATTTGCATTCCGTTAAGATGAATTGAACTAAAATGTTATTTTTATTTTATATTTGTTGGCTTCGATCGATAGTCCAACTGGATGCATGTCCATTTTCAGCGGAGGCCTGGGGAGAAAAGCTCCAAGGGTAAGCAGATACAGCATTACATAATACCAGCATTCTGGATTACAGACAGACTATTTACAGTGATTACATAAGTAAGCAAGAGTTAAACAATGTTCCACAGGTTAGGGAGTTAACCCAGCCGTGAAGTCAGGATTAAAATTAAATTACAGAGTAGCTGGTTACACAACATTCTAGAGAGAGTTAGCCAGGCTTGTTCTTGATGACACCCTTGATTACCAGGTTATGCCAAATGTTGTTTGAGTCTAGTTTTTAAATTGACCCTAAGGTAGAAAGTAAGGTAATAAGCTGGAGAGAGTTCCAGGGTCTGCTTACAGAGTTATTGCAAAGAGAAAGTCACCGGCTGTGTTATTAATTTGCTAGTCTCGAATTGGTAGAATTTGTTAGAGTGATCCAAGTGTCTAGGAGTTATTATAAGGGTTGATATTTTTAAGTGCAGGAAAGTATTTTCCCGATTATAGAGGATTTTATAGGCTTATTACATAATCAGTTGGTTATACTCGGATTAGGCTGGTGTAGTTCAAGCCACCCAAGCTGATTTTAGGATTGATGCAATGATGTGGCCTGGAAAGGCAGCCCAGTGGCAAACCTGGCAAATGTGGTTGTAGCAAATTGAGAGTTTAAGGACAGTCTTGTTTAAATTCCCGAGAGTAGAGGGATGCATGAAGGGTTGAAAGAAGGTGAAGAATGCTATGCGGCAAATTTTAGCTGGAGGGGTTAGGAAGGCTTTTTATTCTGTGGAAAGTGACCCTAGTTTTTATTGATGGTTTTGATAGTTTGGTTTCTAACATGTGTGCCTTGAATTTTTAGATTATTATCTATGATGAGCTACCTAATAGTTTTGTAGAAGGGTCAGAGGGAGGAGATTATTGGCCTGTCATTGAATTCTATGGTAAAAATTAAGCGGTAGACCTCATTGTACAGTGAAAATAACAGCATTTTAGTTTTTGGGATTTAAGATCAGACTACGTTCCAGAAAGCCAGTTTTCTATTGTATTAAAGGTGGTCTGGGTAGCTGACCATAACCATTGAATTTAAAATCTGATCACCCTTTGGTCAGCTATTTTGGGTGGCATCATTCTTGGTGAAGGAAGGATACTGCTCAGGGTTAGGTTTATACCTGCCTGGGCTACATAATCAGAGAGCTCCTCATGTCTCTTTCATGTAGTCCAGGGAGGCACGCCTCAGGTCGCTCACACCAGCATGGACAATGACTGTGTCATATTTGTACTTGCCATGGAGTGACCCGAGTGCTTGTGTTATGTGGCGGATTCTAGCGCCCGACAGGGCAGCTTACTGTGACCCTCTCCTTGTTCAGCCTGATGAGTGGGACGCCAGTGTGTCTGACTATGGAGTCACCTATGACAAGTATGTTTGGTGTTGTATTTGGCCTTAAGGGCTGTGGGACTGCTTTGCACACTGCTTTTGTGGTTTATGTGTTGCTTGTGGGGTGTCTTGAGGTAGCAGTTGTTTGGTGTCTGCTTGGAGGCCTCTGCTGTTTAGGTAAATTTTTACTCAGAGCCTCCGAGTATGTCTTTGTGTGTTTATGTGTTTGATTCAGTGGAGTGCAGCATTATGTGAGGCTGGTTTTGTGGTGTGTAGTTGCCTTCTCCTCCTGTCTGGTCTTGCCAGTCCTGAGTTGAGAGAGCTCAGCCTCCAGTTTGGCTAAATAGCTGCATCTCTCGCAAGTATTTGTGTTATGTGGGAGGAGGAGAGGGTTGTCTGTGTACATGAGGCAGTTATAACATTGCCTCAAGATTCCCAGATTCACAAGCTGGACCGCCGGAGAGAAGATTGACAACTGACCTTGACATGCTAGAATAATATTGGGAAACTTAATTGAAAACAAGGGCCAGTGGAGAGTGAGGGTGTAGTGCTTTAATTTTAGTGCTGACTTATATAATTGCTTTAGTGAGCAAGTGCCAGGTAACTTGAGTGCAATGTGTTACAAGTAACTAAATGCAAAAACGACAAACAGTAACTTTCTTTCAAGTGAAACAAGGAAATAAGTACAATAAGCAATGCAGATATCACTAGTGATCCACAGAAGCTGAGAAGTTGGATTAGGTGGAATTAGCTTCCAGGAAATAACAAGCAAACAAACAACAAGCATATAAACAAAGCTAGATTCAGTAGGCCTGGATCTAGTCTATGCTAGAGCAAACAAGGTGAACCAATTTCAGTAAGATACAGTTCAAATATTCAGGCACTATAAACCTTCAACCAGAAAATTCCCAGCTCAGAAGGGCAGAGTCCAGCCTCTTCTCCCACAAGAGTGCAGACCACTAACCTTCTTAATGTAAAATAACTGGCCTGAAGCCCAAGTGCTCAAAACCAGAACTAATACACTTGGACACTGGGCTCTCAATCAGCAGTTCCCAACTTAGAAGGATGAAAGCTACCTGTCCTGCCACCACAGTGCTTGCCACAAACCTTCCTAATGTAAAACAACTGTTCTGAAGCCCAAGTGCTTAATCCAAAAGACTTGAATGATAGCTACACTTTAATCAAGTTACAACCAAGCAGTAATAAATACCATTGAATACTTTAGAGAATGTCTGATTAGTGTCAAGTTACACAAACAAAGCTAGATCCAGCAGGCACCAATCCAGTCTATGCCACAGCAAACAAGGCGCACCAACTTCAGTAAGGAACAGTTCAGATATGCATGCACTATAAGCCTTTTAACCAGAAATTCCCAGCTCAGAAGGGCAGAGTCCAGCCTCTCCCACAAGAGTGCAGACCACGAACCCTCTTAATGTAAAATAACTGGCTTGAAAGCCCAAGTGCTTAAAACCAGAATTAATACACTTTTAGAATAACAGACACTGAGCCTCAATCAGCAGTTCTCAACCTAGAAGGATGTAAGTTACCTGTTCTGCCACAACAGTGCAGACCACAAACCCTCTAGTGCAAAACAACTAACTGGTCCGGCCCAAGTGTTTAAACCAAAAGGCTTAGAATGAGTTACACCAAGCAGTAATAAATACAATTGAGTATTTTAAGATGATGCAAAGTAAAAGAAGTAGGTAAAAACACAAGTACAGTAAAAGCAGATGAAAACCTTTTTTTTTTTTTTTTTTTTTTTTTCTGAACAAGTGCTGAGATCAAAGAAACAGATTTGAGTGCTGAAACTAGAAAACTGGCTAGTTATAAGAAATAAACAAGCTAGGAAGGCTTCCTCAAACACAGAAGGGCTTGGGGCCTGAAGCCAACAAATAGTCTGTACCACTTAACAAGAAAGGCAGGAAATAAGCTTAATTTTTTTTTTTCTATTTCCCAGATGCTCTTTGTACACAGTAGGAGTGCCTGAAATCAGAATATGATCTCACTGCACTCAGTTGAGTGAGCAAATGAGATGGGCCCAGAGGCAGGCTGAGGGGCGGCAGTTCAATGCCACCAAGATTAACACCAAAACAAAACCGGGGTGGTGGGAATAACTGAAGAGCAGAATAACTTCAGATAAAATTCTTCAACACTCCTTCATACACAGTTTAAATCAATTTAAATACTGTATTTTTAAAAAAAAGTGCAGAAAAGGTACTTAAATTCTCTTATACGTCCAGTTGAATATAACCAAGTTTTTAGCTGGCCAAGCTGAAGTTTTAAAGCAGGAATTATTTCACATGCACCAGTTTAAATATGCAAGGACAGGAAGTCAAAGAATGTGGCTACCCCACACCTGTAATTACTAGCAACAACAAAATTCAGCCAACACTAGTTTTAGTTCAAGTTACTGAAGAGCAGAATAACTTCAGATAAAAATTCCTTCAACACTCCTTCATACACAGTTTAAATCAATTTAAATACTGTATTTTTTAAAAAAAAAGTGCAGAAAAGGTACTTAAATTCTCTTATACGTCCAGTTGAATATAACCAAGTTTTTAGCTGGCCAAGCTGAAGTTTTAAAGGTCCTTATTTTGATTACACGAGAGAGTACAATTTAAAAAAAATAGTTTGTGCTCTAAAGAAAAAGTAAAAATAATGTGTGCACCAATAGAATTGGGGTCATATGCTTGTAATAAATGTAATTTTTTCTAAATTTATATATACAAAAAAAATATCCATCCCCTGTATAATACAAATTTTATTTTGAGAGTGTATGGTACTTGTGAGATTACCGAGGTGGTGGTGGTGCTGCGGTAGCGTTGTCGCCTTACAGTAAGACGCTGTCCGGTTCGATTCTCAGCTAGAGCGTGGAGACATGCGTGAATGGGCATACCTTCGTTGAAGGTTGTGCGTCAGCTGGTAACTCTGTACATAAAAGTCGACTACTAATCATTAGCGGACCGGAGTTCCGCTGTGGCGACCCCTAACCGGGAAAAGCCGAAAGACACACACACACACACACACACACACACACACACACACACACACACACACAATGGTACTTGTGAGACAAGGAACTTGGTCTGTTTGGCTAAATGTTGTAAAGTGTTCTGCATATTACATAGGTAAAACTAGTCAACAATTGTAAGAATATGCAGTCACTTATCAAAAATAAAAAGGGGTGTTGAGAATAATGCATTATTTAAGCATGTACATGGTACAGATATAACAATCATGAACATGTGTACTATTTCCACAGGTTAGAGGTGATTAAAAAAAGTGCTGAGAATGAAGAAAACAAGTGGATTTTACATTTTAGAGCAGAGTTATCCACCTGGATTAAATTTTATGTTTAGTATTAAACCGGTTTTAAGACATTTACATAATAGGGTAAAATGATGTATTTCTCTGTTTTTAATAGTTTGTTTCATGCCTAATAGTTTTGTCTCCTTTAAGTTTTTGATTGGTTCTAATTAATTGTTTTAATGTCACATGACTTCAAATGTGTATAGAAGGTGCATCTCTAATATTAGATATGTTATTGCCTGAGGAAGCATTGTGATTGTGAGTTTTACTTGCATTAAACTTAATTTTCATAGCTTGTGGCTTCGGACTGCTTGTAATGATTGGCTTTTGTTGGATCTTGGCTTTTCCAGATTTACATATTAGGTTTTTGCTTATTGCATATTAAAAATCTGCAAGTAAATAGTGTGATATTGAAATAAGTACCCATTTCTTTAAAATCATAGTACAGACGTATATACAGTGACTTAGGGGGGTGGTGTGGAAATGGAGCCATTTAAGTTTGTGTTATAATAGTAATGCAGACACCCCACCCGGGCTTATAATGGATCTTCCTAAATTACTCTCTAATGAACTTCTGACAGCAATGTCTTTTATGCATTTTAAGGCATTCTGTGTTCTCTCCTTAAAATATTGTTCTGTAAACCTTTAGACTTTGAAGCCGTTTACATTATTATGACTGCAGATAATGTGGACCTGTCCGCTATACAACTGTTTGTTCATGGTCGCCAGGATTCAACTCCTGGTATGATGCAACTTTTTTGTGCTTGCAGCTATACAGTTTGCTTTTACTTTGGCCTTATAGCTTCAACAAATGAGATGCAAGTGTCTTGTCGTTTGCATTTTCTTTAACTCGTATGTGCAGATGTTTTTGTGGAACATGACGGCTGTGGATTTTCACCATCTTTTTTTACGTGACCAGACATTTTTTGGCAGTCTCATTTTTAAAGTGTTTACATAAGATGTCTCTCTTGCTTTGTTTTTAATTGACAGTTTAGTGTAATAAAAGGTATTTTGGGTTGTTGCATCTCCAAAGCAAAGTCCTGTATTAGTTTGCACACAGGCTGTTACGTTTTTTTTTTGTTTGTTTTAATAAACTTATCCTTCTGTATGTATTAATGTCAGAATCTGTCATACAGTAACTAAACAATTTCATATACTTGCACTTGGAAATGATTTCTCCTACTACCAGCTTTTAAATCTTTTGGGAGAAGTTGTTTGGAAGATAATTCTGTATTTTTTTTACCTCTGAAATGAATGCACTTTGTGGATAAGCTCATGAGCAAGTGGATATTATAGCAATAACCCACGCCTGGGTGTGGGTAATGCTGGATTTACCCACGGTTGGCGTGGTTTGGTCAGGCGGCCCGAGTGGCCAAACAAAGCCAACCGTGGGTAAATCCAGCATTACCCACACCCAGAAGTGGGTTATTGCTATTATACAATGACATTGTTTAAGAAAAAAAATAATTACTTTTCTTAAGCAATGGCATTGTATAATGCCTCCTTGCTGCCATTCCGCAGCTGTCTGGTATTCTGCGGCAGTTCTGATGTACTGCACATGCGTATGCCTTCACAGTACATCAGAACTGTGGGCAAAAGCAATGGAGAAAGCAAGATCTCCGTTGCCTTTTACAAACTGTTTTCGCTATGTTAAATGAGTTTAACATAGTGAGACAGCTTTTAAATAAAGCAACGGAGAATCTCTCTCTGTTAAACTCGTTTAACATAGCGAAACAGTGTGAAAAAAAGAGTTATAGTAAGTCCGGGCGACCGGACCTTTTTCCATTACTATAACTCTCATTTACAACGTGCACGCTGACCAATCAGCGTGCACGTTTTTGAATATTTAATGGGGGGGTATTTGTATAATTGTAGATACTGTCTTGTGCACTGTTTTTATTATTGGGAGCCTTTGTGCTGGTCAGTATTGTTCTTAAATGACTCTGTAGAACACAGGTTCTTGGACTGCTTTGTAGTAAGCACCCCTTAAACCACAGAAAAACCCTTGTTCCTCTGCGCCTATATTATCAAAAAACTTTTAGCTTCCCTATCTTGAAAAAAATGTGTCAAATGCCCTTAATAACCAAGCATTTGCCTTGGCAGATTTTTTTTTTGCATGCTTTGCAAATAACACACATTCATCAATTACTACCTCTATTTTTTGTCAACTTGCATATAACGTTTAATACTAGGTGCACAATATTTTCAGACTCTCGTAGATTTTCTCAAACAGGACTGGGCTTCATTATTTGAATTTGTGGGTACAGACAAATAATAAATTTAAGTACAGACAAATAATAAATTGAAGTTTAGCTGTGAGAATGGCAGGGAGATGGTAACACCCTGGCTAAGGCAAACTGTCAGTTTGAGGTACCAGTGGTAAACTTGCAGATCTTAGTTTTGGTAGTCGGTCATCTGCTTGGCTATTAAGAACATGAGAAGTTACTAGGAAAAAAGTTGCTGGACCATAAGCATGGCTCTTAATCACCAATAGGAAAAAGGTATTTGTCCTAAAACTTTCTTAAGTGACACCTGTAAGGAAAGCACATTAATAGTGCTGATTTTGAGGAGGGCCGTACTAGTAATCCTTAGTTCTAAATCTGTGAATACCATCTGTTTTTGAATGAAGCTGTAGTGCTACGGTGCTTGATTTGTATGGGAAGATTGCCCCTTCGCTGAGGGATGCATTGGGCCCATTGAATTGGTTTGTGCTTTTTTTTTTTTTTTTTTATGCCACCTGGATTTGTTGCTGGTTCTGCTGAGGTACAGGAAATTTGCATTCCGTTAAGATGATTGAACTAAATGTTATTTTTTATTTTATATTTGTTGACCGGGATAGTCCAACTGGATGCATGTCCATTTTCAGCGGAGGCCTGGGGAGAAAAGCTCCAAGGGTAAGCAGATACAGCATTACATAATACCAGCATTCTGGAATACAGACAGACTATTTACAGTGATTACATAAGTAAGCAAGTTAAACAAGTTCCACAGGTTAGAGTTAACCCCGAGCGTAAGTCAGGATTAAATTAAATTACACAGTAAGCTGGTTAACAACATTCTAGAGAGAGTTAGCCAGGCTTGATACAGTGACATAGCCAGTTAAGTGCCAAATGTTGTTTGAGTCTAGTTTTAAATTGACCTAAGGTAGAAAGTAAGGTAATAGCTGGAAGAGAGTTCCAGGGTCTGCTTACAGAGTTTGCAAAGAGAAAGTCACCGGCTGTGTTATTAATTTTGCTAGTCTGAATTGGTAGTTTGTTAGAGGATCAAAGCGGTCTAGGATTGTTATAGGGGTTGATATTTTTAAGTGCAGGAGTATTTTCCGGATTATAGAGGATTTTATAGGCCATAATCAGTTGGTTATACTGGATTAGGCTGGGTAGTTCAAGCCACCCAAGCTGATTTAGATTGATGCAATGATGTGGCCTGAAAGGCAGCCCAGTGGCAAACCTGGCAATGTGGTTGTAGCAAATTGAGAGTTTAAGGACAGTCTTGTTTAAATTCGAGAGTAGAGGGGATGCATACAGAAGGGTTGAAAGAAGGTGAGAGCGAGCTATGGCAATTTTAGCTGGAGGGGTTAGGAAGGCTTTTATTCTGTAAAGTGACCCTAGTTATTTATTGATGGTTTTGATAGTTTGGTTAACATGTAGGTCGAATTTTGGATTATTATCTATGATGACACCTAATAGTTTTGTAGAAGGGTCAGAGGAGATTATTGTGCCATCATTTGAATTTATGGTAAAGGTGAAAGCGGTAGACCTACGTGTTGGTGAAAATAACAGCATTTTAGTTTTTTTGGGATTTAAGATCAGACTACGTTCAGAAAGCCAGTTTTCTATTGTATTAAAGGTGGTCTGGGTAGCTGACCATAACTCTATTCGAGATGTGGCTGAGCAAATCAGAGTAGAGTCGTCAGCATATTGGATACAGCTGACTTTTGGGATGACAGTATAAAGGTCATTAATGAAGATGGAGAACAGCAAGGGCCCTAGTATAGAGCCCTGTGGTACTCCAAGGGTGTTGCTTAGAAGATTTAGAGTGTTTGTTCTGCCAGAGGACAGTCTGCTGTCGTCCATTCAGGTAGGATTGAAACCATTGAAGGGCTCTAGTATCTAGACAGAATGTTTGCAGGGTGTGGATTAAAAGTTGGTGATCAACCATATCGAGTGCCTTGGAAAGATCCAAGAAGAGGGCTGAGGATATATAATTATTGTGATTTATGGTGTTGGTAAAGGCTAGGAGGGCTGAAGTAGTGTTTTGATGAGGGCGGAAGCCATGCTGAGTGTCTGCCATAAGGTGATTCTGGATTAGGTGGTGCATGAGTTGTCTATGAATACATTTTTCTATAATCTTTGCAAGTGGAGAGAGTATAGCTATTGGCCTATAATTGGAGAATTCAGTAGAGCTGCCTCCTTTGTGAAGTGGGATTACATAGGATATTTTCCAGATGGGAATTTTAGCTTCTACTATGGTTCGATTGATTAGTATTGAGACTGGGTAAGCAATAGCATCAGCTGATTTTTTGTAGGTACTCTGTAGGGAGTTGATCAGCAGAAAGTAGATCAGCAGAAAGTATAGTGGGCTTTAATTTTTTGATCAAGGTACAGATAAGTGAAGTGGCGACTTGTTGGAAGCTGAACGCGAGTAGGTTTCTAGGGGTGGTACTTTCAGGACCAGGGGAGCTAGGAGGTAGTTGGCTATCTAGGGCTTGAATTGTCTCAGTAAAGAATCTGTTAAAACTGTCAAACATCTTCAGGGGTTTTATCAATAGTAGCAGCAGGGATTGGGGTTGAAGTTTGTCCAGGATGTAGTAGATTATTTATTTAAACCAGACCAAAACTTCTGAGGGTAATTTTGATTTACTGTCTGTAAATTACAGTAGTATTGTTTTTTGTCTTGTAAAATGGATTTTTTCATTCCGTTCATGAATTGCCTGTATTTAATGTGATCTTGGGGGTCTTCAGAAGAATGCCATAAAGCCCATGCTTTGTTTCTAAGGGTAATTTTGAGTTTAGAGACTAGAAAGCCATGGTGCAGTTTTTGCCTTTGTTCTCTTTGAACGAACAGGTGCATGCAAATCAAGGATCTCAAGGAATTTGTTAAAGTATGCTACTGCTTCCTCCAAGGGGAGGTGTTTTAGAATAGACCAATTATACGAGTTTAGTTCTTTTTGGAATTTGGCAGGGTCAAAGTTTTTATTGTTTCTAACCCTTCTGAGTAAGGGTTGTTGTGAATTAATGGCTTTGTGCTTAATTACATATGTGAGAAGGTGATCGCTTAGGCCATCAGGGAGGGTACCAGAGGTGTACACTTGGGGGTGACTGTGTATGAATACCCAGTCCAAATATGCTTTCTTTTTGGTTGGGTTTACCTATCCTGGTAGGGGTGGATATGATTTGTGTAAATGCATGGAGATTAATATGGGTGGTTGGAGATTCTGAGGAACAGGTGCCCCAGTCTGTTAAAGTCTCCAAGTAGTAGGGTTTCTTGGGGGTAGTGACATGAGAGCCAGTGCAGGGTATCTTCAAGTGTAGATATATCGTTACCTGGGGGAATGTATATACAGATGATATTAATGCATTTATTTTTATTAAACTGCAATTTGGTGGCAAGAATCTGAGTTATTAATCTGAGGTGGTTGTATTACATCTATGGTGACATTCAACTCAGATTTATAGAGTACAGCTACTGCACCCACCTTCCTGGAAGCGCGATCCAGCCTGTGCATGTTGTACCCAGGTAGTAACACTTTCATTGTCTGTAATGTTGGGTTTTAACCAGGTTTCAGATAAACAGAATCTCAGGGGAGTGGACATCCAGAAGTGCATGCAATTCATGTACCTTTTTATTTATGCTTCTAATATTGAGATGACAGGCTAGGAGAGAGTTAATTGGCCTATTAATTGTAGGATGTTATGTAGTCCAGTCTCGCCTACATTCTTACCCGTGGGTTCGGAGCCGAACCTTGGCTCCGACTCTGCCATAATCTAGCTTGTAGTCTTTCAATTGGCTGGGCTAAGAAGGTATCCCATGCTGCACTGCTCCCTTTCCCCAGATCTCGTTTGCCGCTCGTATAGCTCTGACGTGGTCTCACTCTTGGCTGTGGCTAAGTATCACCTTTGTCTTTGAGTTTCTTGCTTCAAAAAAAGCTATTTTCATAGCTGTGTGTTTGTGTACTGGTTTAATATTTGGTGTCATTTTTTTTTTCTGGTAATATGTCTTTTGTGGTGTCCCGCTAACTGTTTCCCCTACAGGCTAGGCCCGTTTCAGTTATGTCTGCCCCTTCTGTGTTGATTGTTTAGTAGGTACCTATCCCTCGGGCTAGGACTATTTAAGTTAGAGGACCTAGTCGTTTCCTTGTGTTCCTGTTGAAACCGATTAAATTAGAGGTCTTTTGTAATTGTCTGTTGGTTTTCTTAGTTCCCGCGCTTGTGGCTTCTATATTAACGGTTGATCATTATTAAATGTTGGTGGTTTTTTCCTTCACCATGTCTAAGGATGCGAAAGAGCATAAGCCTTCGGGTTTTTAAGAAATGTATTAAATGTGGTTATAAGATGTCAATCACTGATGGGCACTCTGTTTATTGTCTGGGGTCTATTCACCTCCAGGAATGTTGTACATTTTGCCATGCATTTAGCCCACTTGTTCTTCAGGAGAGGAAGAACAAACTAATTTTGAAAGGTCTTTTGTAACCCTCCTTCGAGGAGGATTTGGGAAGGGCATCTAGCTTCAAGTCCTCTCCCTCTAGGAGTAAAACTTCCAAGGCTAAAAAGCGTTCTTCGGCTCCATCTGTATCCTCGGAGCCTCCGGAGAAAGTAGTAAAATCTACTATGGCATCCTCGGCTCCACTGTCCTTGGAGCCGCAGGAAGTTAGTGTATTGACTGAATCTGCTTCGGCTGCAAGTCCCTTGGAGCAGATTGCGGAGGTGCTAGTTCGGAGCCGGTCTCCAATTTTTAGACTAGTCGCTCCTCCTCGTAGGTCTCTTTGGAGAGGAGGTCTAGATCTTCCTTATTTTCTAGGTCCTCCAGGACTCTGTCAGATGTGGATGTAGAGTGGTACAGAGACTGCTGCAGTCACTGGTACTGGCAAAATTATTTTCGGCTCCAGCCCAGTCTGCTCCGGAGCCTGTCACCCAGCCAGCGTCGATACTTCCTCCTCCGATCGAATCTCTGCTTTCAGAACCGGAGTGGTCGGCACCATCTGATGTCCCTGCGTTTGCTCCTATGGCCCATCCTGGCTTATGAGCTCTGACCCCGTCGGCTCCAGGACTCATGGTTCCTCTGTCGGACCCGAGGGGGAGTCCTCAGGTCACTCTTCGGCTCCTACCCTCCCTCTGGGTGCTTCGGTGTGGGGGAGCCTGACCCCTGCTTTGGCCCTTGTCCCTTCTGCTCTGAGGTCTTCCACGGCTGGTCAATCTTTGGAGCCGGGGGGACCAGCTTTCGAGGCCATGCGGAGCGTGCTGGCCAAGTCCTCAGCGGCATCATTCGGCACTGACACTCCATCCCCTCCAGCTGCGGTGCGGGTCTCTGATCACCCTCTAGCTTTCAACAGCGGAGACCCAAGGCCTCAGAATACCTCATGCGTGGTCCCCATATTTCTGAGGGTCCCTCAGTGTTTTTGCCTGAGGAACCACCCAGAAAAAGAACATGGAAGAGGAAGCACATTGACTCCCAAGATGAGTCCCTCCCGTCGGACACAGACCTTGAGGAATCTGAGGGGTCCCCCAAGTCATTCTCTGAGGATGTCTTTCTCTGACATCCTAGAAACTTTGAAGCAGAGGGGTGACTGGCCCTCCAAAGCTCCCTCCGAGGAGGAGTCTGTGTTCCTGAAGGCCTTTGGGGCTCAGCCCTCTGCCTCCTGGGTGTCTCCACCCTTCAAGCTTTTGGATCTGGTTTGTCGAAGGGTGTGGGAATCCCCTAAGTCTTTGGAACCAGTCCCCCAGGAGACCCAACAAATTCTTGTCCGCCCCCTTTGACAAAGAATTTCTATCCAAGGGAGTTCCTGTAGATGTCGTGGTGGCAGCGGCCACCAAGAGGGAACTGGATGAGACTTCGTCTACCATCCATCCTCCTAACAAGGAGTCTAGGACCATTGACCGGTACGGGAAGCGTATGTTTTCTTCAGGGCCTTTACTCTGCGGTCACTGAATTACTTATCTCATTTTACACGGCTCCAAAGAGATCTCCTGAAAGAGCTTGGAGATGCTCTACAGGGTAACGTTTCTGATGCAGTGGCTCAGAAGGTCAATGCTCAGATGTCTACCCTCAACTCCATTGCTAACTCCTCCATGAGACTGATCTCTTACACAGCCGAAAGAGCAGGTAGGGCAGCAAGTTCGGGAGTTGCTCTTAGGAGACACTCCTGGATGTGCCTCTGTAATTTCGCGTAGGCCTTTAAGTCTACGTTCACCAATGCCCTGTTTGATGGTTCCTCCTTATTCGGAACCAAGGTGAAGGACACTCTCTCACTAGGTGTGAGCAAGAAGGAAAAACTCTGTCTGTTGTGGGAGTCCGTTTTTCCCTACCCTCTAGGCCTTATCCCAAGACCCAGAGGGGTGGAAGATGTGGTTCAAAAAAATCGCAGAGGTTGTTTCATGACGCACAAGGTGAGTCCCCCTCCAGAGGCAGGGGAGGGGGTGTTAATTCTGGTAGGCACCGCCCTAGGGGCAGAGGAGGCCCGCATAACCAGGGAAACAACGATTCCTTTCGTGGTTCTACCTACCAGCGCTCCTGATAGGAGGCCCAACTGTGTGCATTTCCGGAGCCAGTCGGGGGTCGCATTTCACTATACCCAGAGGCCTGGCAAAGTATCACTCAGGACCAGTGGGTATTAAAAATAGTTTCCAGAGGATATCGCATTCCCTTCTCTTCAGCTCCCCCTCCGATCAAAAAAATCCCAGATGTTCCACCCAATCAAAGGGATTCCGCAACTTCAGAGATTTTAAAGCTGCTAGAAAAAGGAGCCATTCAGCATGCCCTCTCAGACCAGATCGGATTAGGGACTTACTCCAGATTCTTTTTGGTGCCAAAAAGGACAGGTAACCCGAGACCCATTTTGGATCTCAGCAGATTGAACACCCATGTGAAGAAGTCCAAGTTCCGAATGGTCACGTTGCAATCTATTCTCCCATTGTAGGGAAAAGAAGTGTGGATGTGCTCCATAGACCTCAAGGATGCTTTACTACCATATAAAGATGGACAGGGCACCCAGAAGTCATCTACGCTTCTGGCTGGGAGCCAGTCATTTTCAATTTCGCGCCCTGCCCTTTGGTCTCACCACAGCCCCCAGGGTGTTCAAATGCATGGCAGTGGCGACAGCTCACTTGAGACGTCAGGGATTCCAAATGTTTCCGTACCTGGACGACAGGCTCCTTTCTGCCACCACCAGGCATCTACTCCAAAAAACCAGAGACGCCACTATCAAACTGTGTCAACAATTAGGCATCACTCTAAATTGGAAAAAGTCTGCCTAGTTGCCCTCGCAGCGTGTTACCTTTATAGGCGTTGAGTTAGACACCTTGCTCATGAGGGTGTTTTTTTCCATTAGAAAGGAGTCAGTTTGCAACAGCAGGTGTATGCGTTCCTCCCTTTGAGAAGAGTGAAGGCTAGCTTGATCCTCAAATTGTTTGGGACGATGGCTGCTACAATTATGCTGGTTCCTTTGGAGAGGCTACACATGAGGCTCCTTCAATGACCCCTCTTCGCCCAGTGGTCTGTGCAACATCTTCCGCTTTCTCATCTCATAATAATCATAGACAAGTGCAAGCAGGATCTGCACTGGTGGCTTCACACCAGCAACCTCAACGCGGGAAAACCTTTTGTTCCGTCCCATCCGGTTGCCACAGTGACCACGGACGCCTCCCAGATGGGGTGGGGGGACATTATCTAGGCAGGACAGTCCAAGGCACGTGGCAGGAATACGAGATGCATCTGCATATCCATGTCCTGAAGATGAGAGCAGTGCTACTAGCATTGCAAGCACTTCAGAGTTTCTTCCTCTCAGGACAATTGCGATCCACTTGGACAATATGTCGGTGGTATGGTATCTAAACAAACAGGGAGGAACCAAGTCATACCCCCTTTGCAGAGAGGTTATGCGAGTGTGGCAGTGGCTTCCCAACATTTTCTTGTAGCAATGCACATTCCGGGGGAAGTCCAATGTGATTGCCGACAGGTTGAGCAGAGCTATTCTGATGCCTCATGAGTGGTCCCTGAACAGAGCTATTCTGATGCCTCACGAGTGGTCCCTGAACAATCAGGTTGTGGAGCAGATTTTCCACAGGTGGGGTCAGCCGTGCTGCGGCCTATTTGCCAGCCCCCTCAGTACCAAATGCAGCAGCTACTTCACCCTTATCCCCCAGGGGAGTCACCCAGGGACGCCCTGTTTCATGATTGGCCCTCCAGTCTACTGTATGCCTTCCCTCCTGTTCCTCTGCTGACAAAGGTTATTCAGAACGCACAATCTTTGGGAAACAAAATTATTCTGATTGCTCCACACTGGCCTTGTCAAATTTGGTTCCCCTTTCTCCATCCATACCTAGTGGACACCCCCTGGATTCTGGACCCTCAACCAGATCTGCTGACTCGTATGTTAGGGCAGCTCCATCTCTCTCTTCAGACCCTCCGGTTGACAGCCTGGCTCCTCCACTTCCATCATTAGTCAGGCTTCATCATTTTTTTGCCGGAAGTGGTTCATATTCTGCCTTCCTCCCATAAGCCTTCCACCAGAAAAATCTTTTCCAGCAAATGGAAGAGACTTTCCATATGGGCATGCAAGACAAATCGATCCTTGTACAGCTCCAATTTTAGTCAGTCCTGGAGTTCCTCGCCATGCTTTTCAACCAAGGATCAGAGGCCGCAACTATTAAGGTCCAGTTGGCTATTTCCACTTTTCACGTCGCTGATGAGCCTAGTCTCCGGGCACATAGACTTTGTAAGGCATTCATGAAGGGCACTATGCTGCTTCGTCCTCCAATTTTTGAACCAGTTATGCTTTGGGACTTAAATTTTGTTCTACAATGTCTCACTTTTCCCCCCTTTGAGCCTGCAGCCACTTGTGATTTAAAATACTTGACTTGGAAGACGATCCTTTTAGTAGCCTCCTTTTAGTAGCCATCACTTCAGCCAGACGTGTCTCGGAGCTTCAAGCCTTATCAGTTAGACCACCTTATTTGACTTTTCATAAGGACAGAGTTTCTCTCAGACCAAACCCTTACTTTCTACCGAAAGTGGCTTCCGTTAGTAATCTAAACCAATCCATTGAACTACCTGTATTCTTTCCAGAGTTCTCGAACAAGGCAGAGTTTAGATTTCATCAGCTAGATGTGCACAGACAATTACAATTCTATTTACATAGAACGAAGGATCTTAGAAAATCTGATCAGTTGTTTGTCTCATTTTCAGAAAACAGGATTGGGTCTCCTGTTTCCAAAGTCACCTTGTCTAGATGGATCTTCAGTTGTATTTCATTAATTTCTGCTTCAGGTGGCAGGGATTTACCATTTCGAGTGAAGGCTCATTCTACCCGATCTGTGTCTACATCTACAGCCTTTCAGGCCAGGTTGTCTATGGATGATATTTGTGCTGTGGCTACATGGGCATCTCCTCACACCTTTGTTACTCACTACAAGTTAGATTTGGTGTCCAGAGGCAGGTCTTCCTTTGGTTCCACAGTGCTCAGGAGTATTTTCCATTGAGCCTTCCAGGATTCGGGTGCTGGGGATGCTGCCCCACGGGTAAGAATGTAGGTGAGATTGGGCTAGATAACATCAAGAAGTTATGTACTCACCATAACATTCAATGTATGTAGTCCATCTCGCCTCACATTCTTTCTTACCCCCTCCATCCTGGAGGACCTAGGGGTTAGGTATGGTTTCAAATTCCTTTCTGGTTAGTATTTTCTTCCTTCTCTATATGTTGTGTGTGGAGAAGTGAATGATTAGCTCACAGTAAACAAGATCTGGGGAAAGGGAGCCATGCAGCATGGGATACCTTCTTAGCCCAGCCAGTTGAAAGACTTCAAGCTAGAGTATGGCCGAGTCGGAGCCGAGGTTCAGCTCCGAACCCACGGGTAAGAATGTGAGGCGAGATGGACTACATACATCGAACGTTATGGTGAGTACATAACTTCTTGTTTCCGGAGGATATCTTATTCCCTTCTCTTCAGCTCCCCCTCTGATCAAAAAAATCCCAGATATTCCACCCAATCAAAGGGATTCCGCAGCTTCAGAGGTTTTAAAGCTGCTAGAAAAATGAGCCGTCCAGCATGTTCCCTCAGACCAGATCGGATTAGGGACTTATTCCAGATTCTTTTTGGTGTTGAAAAGGACAGGGGACCGGAGACCCATTTTGGATCTCGGCAGATTCAACACCCATGTGAAGAAGTCCAAAAGTTCCGAATGGTCACGTTGCAATCTATTCTCCCATTGTTGGGAAAAGAAGTGTGGATGTGCTCCATCAACCTCAAGGATGCTTACTACCATATAAAGATGGACAGGGCATCCAGAAGTTCTCTATGCTTCCGGCTGGGAGCCAGTCATTTTCAATTTTGCGCCCTGCCCTTTTGTCACCACAGCCCCCAGGGTGTTCACCAAATGCATGGTACTGGTGACTGCTCACTTGAGAAATCAAGGATTCCAAGTGTTTCTGTACCTGGACGACTGGCTCCTTTCTGCCACCACCAGGCATCTACTCCTACAAACCAGAGACGCCACTATCAAACTGTCAACAATTAGGAATCGCTCTAAACTGGGAAAAGTCTGCCTTGTTGCCCTCACAGCGTGTCACCTTTATCGGCGCCGAGTTAGACACCGTGCTCATGAGGGCGTTTTTACCACTAGAAAGGATTCAAAGTTTACAACGGCAGGTGTACGCGTTGCTACCTTTGAGAAGAGTGAAGGCAAGATTGATCCTCAAATTGTTGGGGACAATGGCTGCTACAATTATGCTGGTTTCTTTGGCGAGGCTACACATGAGGCTCCTTCAATGGCTACTCTTCGCCCAGTGGTCTGTGCAATATCTTGCTCTTTCTCATCTCATAATAATCACAGACTGGTGCAAGCAGGATCTGCACTGGTGGCTTCACACCAGCAACCTCAACGTGGGAAAACCCTTTGTTCCGTCCCCTCCAGTTGCCACGGTGACCACGGATGCCTCCCAGATGGGGTTAAGGGGGGCATTATCTAGGCAGGACAGTCCAAGGCACGTGGCATAAACACGAGATGCATCTGCATATCAATGTCCTGGAGATGAGAGCATTGCTACTAGCGTTGCAAGCACTTCAGAGCTTTCTTCCTGTCAGGACAATTGCTGTCCACACAGACAATATGCCGGTGGTATGGTATCTAAACAAACTGGGAGGAACCAAGTCGTACCCCCTTTGCAGAGAGGCCATGCAAGTGTGGCAGTGGGCGGTGGCTTCCCAACGTTTTCTTGTAGTAACGCACATTCTGGGGAAGTCCAGTGTGATTGCTGACAGGATGAGCAGAGCTATTCTGATGCCTCACGTGTGGTCCCTGAACAATCAGTTTGCAGAGCAGATTTTCCGCAGGTGGGGTCAGCCTTGCTGCGACCTATTTGCCAGCCCCCTCAATACCAAATGCGGCAGCTACTTCACCCTTATCCCCCCTCAGGGGGAGTCAACCAGGGATGCTCTAGTTCACGATTGGCCCTCCGGTCTACTGTATGCCTTCCCTCCTGTTCCTCTTCTGACAAAGGTCATTCAGAAAGCGCAATCCTTGGGAAGCAAAATTCTTCTGATTGCTCCACACTGGCTTTGTCAAATTTGGTTACCCTTTCTCCATCCTTACCTAGTGGATGCCTCCTGGATTCTGGACCCTCAACCAGATCTGCCAACTCGTATGTCAGGGCAGCTCCATCCCTCTGTTCAGACCCTCCGGGTTGACAGCCTGGCTCCTCCACTTCCATCATTAGTCAGGCTTCATCATTTTTCTCTGGAAGTGGTTCATATTCTGTCTTCCTCCCATAAGCCTTCCACCAGAAAAATCTATTCCAGCAAATGGAAGAGATTTTCCATATAGGCGCATGCAAGACAAATTGATCCTTATACAGCTCCAATTTTGTCAGTCATGGAGTTCCATGCTTTTCAACCAGGGATCAGCAGCTGCAACTATTAAGGTCCAGTTGGCAGCTGTTTCCACTTTTCACATCGCTGATGAGCCTAGTCTCATGGCACACAAGACTTTGTAAGGCATTTCTGAAGGGCACTATGCTGCTTCGTCCTCCAGTTTTTGACCCATTTATGCCTTGGGCCTTAAATTTTGTTCTACAATGTCTCACTTCGCCTCCCTTTTTGAGCCTGCAGCCACTTGATTTAAAATATTTGACTTGGAAGACAATTTTTTTTGGTAGACATCACTTCAGCCAGACTTGTCTCGGAGCTTCAAGCCTTATCAGTTAGACCACCTTACTTGATTTTTCATAAGGACAGGGTTTCTCTCAGACCAAACCCTTCCTTTCTGCCGAAAGTGGCTTCCATTAGTAATCCTAAACCAATCCATTGAACTACCTGTATTCTTTCCAGAGTTCTCGAACAAGGCAGAATTTAGATTTCATCAGCTGGATGTGCACAGACTATTACGATTCTATTTGCATAGAACGAAGGATCTTAGAAAATCGGATTAGTTGTTTGTCTCATTTTCAGAAAACAGGATTGGGTCTCCTGTTTCCAAAGTCACCTTGTCTAGATGGATCTTCAGTTGTATTTCATTCATTTATGCTTCAGGTGGCAGGGATTTACCATTTCGAGTGAAGGCTCATTCTACCCGATCTGTGTCTACATCTACAGCCTTTCAGGCCAGGTTGTCTATGGATATTTGTGCTGTGGCTACATGGGCATCTCCTCACACCTTTGTTACTCTCTCCAAGTTAGATTTGGTGTCCAGAGGCAGGTCTTCCTTTGGTTCCACGGTGCTCAGGAGTATTTTCACTGAGCCTCCCAGGATTCAGGTGCTGGGGACGCTGTCCCACGGGTAAGAATGTAGGCGAGATTGGACTACATAACGTCAAGAAGTTATGTACTCACTGTAACGTTCGATGTATGTAGTCAATCTCGCCTCACATTCTTTCTTGCCCCCCCATCCTGGAGAACCTAGGGGTTAGGTATGGTTTCAAATTCCTTTCTTGTTGGTATGCTCTTCCTTCTCTATATGTTGTGTGTGAAGAAGTGAGTGATGTAGCTCGCAGCAAACTAGATCTGGAGAAAGGGAGCAGTGCAGTATGGGATACTTTCTTAGCCCAGCCAACTGAAAGACTTCAAGCTAGAGTATGGCAGAGTCTGAGCCGAGGTTCGGCTCCGAACCCCTCTGGTAAGAATGTGAGGCGAGATGGACTACATACATTGAACGTTGTGATGAGTATATAATTTGTTTGTAGCTTAGATTGCAAGTAGAGGGGGTATGTGTATCTGAAGTGGGTGGGCCAGGGTTGGGGTGAATATCACCACCAAGTATTAGGTTAAGTCTATACTTTGTGATGAACTTCAGGAATTTGTTTATTAGTTTGTGGTAGTGTTTGGATCTAGAGCTAATGTGCCTGGGGTACAGATATTGATAGACTGAACAAGATGTTGGATAGGACCTGGTACTGTAAGTATGGTTGAAGGTGGGAGGATTTACAGCTGGGGTGATAGTATGACCTTTCGGGACCTGAAATCCCGAGAGAAACTGGTTCTCATACAAGGTAAGGAGGTATGGTGCAAACAAGAGGGGTAGTAAAGAGGAGTATATCATTATTTGTGATTCAGCTAGTGAGTTAAGGAACTATTTTACCTGGTGATGCAACACCAGAATATAGAGTGGTGAGGTAAAGGTATTGGAAGGGGAATGGGAGATGCCAGATGAAAGCCAATAGGTGCTATTAAAATGTAGGTAGAAGAATGGGGGTGGGAGGAATTATCCCAGATGAAAGCAGATAGGATCTAGAAAGTGGGGGAGTGGCTATAGTACTTTAAATTTAGAGGTACTGGGGGCGGGAGGGAATAGGGTCCGGGAGGGGAGCGAAGAGCACCCGAGCGTAGCGGGGCTTTTGCAGTTTAGAAGGTTTCCTAAGGTGTCCTAAAGATATAAGGTAAGTATTATAGCTCTTAATGTAGGAGTCGGTTTACTTAAGTTACAGGGGAAGGAGGCAAACACTCAAGTAGAAAAACAGCCCTATGGCTGACCAAAATGGTGACCTGCTTAATTACACAGCACTGTAAGTGAAAGCTTAACAAATGCTTTTTGTGTGCAACCTACTCTGCTTAAATGTTGAGAGAAACTGATTTTGTTAAGGTGACCAATTGCAGTCCTGTAGACTCCGTTTTGTAGGTAAATGTAGAGTTCAAACTAAGTCACACCAGGTCAGCCAAGGGTAGAAGAGAGAGGGCAATCCTAATCACCTAGATTTGAAAACTTTATTTGAAATACATAAAGGTTGGATGCTGATGAGTGTTTTGATTGGTTTGAATATAGATGGCATGTTTTAGATGCCTGTCAGTTTCATGGTTTGAATGACTCTAGTAGTAATTCTTGCAGCAAGAATGTAACAAAGTTCAGTAGTCCAAAAGGAAAGATTTGGTGGAGGGGGGGGGGGGGGTCATTACGTCATTGCTGCATGTCAAGCCTTAACAGGACACAGTCCTGTTTATAACGCAGTGGTTCACAGTGGAACACACTGGAGGATTTTGTAGATCATAAGCCATCTTTTACATTTATGAGGCATCTTCCAGCTGACAGATGGTGCCACTGCTACTGATGAGCAGTGTGACATGTCACAGTGGTCCAAACCTCATTCTTTGTTGCATTGTTAATGTCCTTCACTATGTGGACATACACTGCCACTTATTGCTGTAGAAATACAAAATCTGGATTACTGGCTGTGCAGTTTACATTATGATTATTGGTCTGTCTACCTTCCTACCCTTATTTTAAGACTGCTTTTTCTGTTTTATATAGAACAATGTTGGTTTACATAGTGTAATACAGAGCCTATAAAATAGTGTGTTGTTTTTTCTGCACCTCCCATGGGTAGTGTAATAGATTCTAAACAGATGATGTTGTATTTACTGTTGTGGTGTCCCTACCCAAAGAAAGCTTTGTGTAAGGTACTTAACATGGCACTAGATCTGGGATTGGAGTGTCATTCTCATTCTGGACTTGTCTGTTTCGTAATACAAGCTTTATCTCACTGCCTAGCCCCTCCCATTTTACCCACAGTGCTGTGCTCAGAGTCCACTCTCCATATCTTTTTATTTTATTTATTTATTTATTTTTTGCTATGGGTTGAAGTTGCCTTAACAGAGAACTGTAATAGGCTGCCATTTTCTTTGAAGAGCTTAATTGCTGCATTGTTGTAAAATGTTATATTTGGTTTTGATTGACTTCCCTTTTGGCATACCTCCTGAACTAAGCAGAGTTTCACAGAATGCACAGATTTTTGCCTCATATTTTTTGCTTGTGTTTTCTGACAAATTACGGAGGACTGAAGTGATTAAATAATCCCATACATTAGATTTATTGACTTCATACCCTTCAAAAATGCATGCTAACAGAAATAATGTTCCAGCAATATTCTAGGTTTATCTTTCCCTGTTTCCTATTTCTGGACCCCCCCCACCAATCATTTTAGGCTTTGTCCAGATTTTTTGTGCTTGGAGGGTTTTGAGAGGTATGCTTTTTGGCCCCATTTGCTCTCCCATCAAGGTTGGTGTGGTCCTTTTTAAGAATTGTTGCTACCTTCTTAACCCCACCTTCCCCCTCTAGCCTAGCAATGGTTTCAGGATTTCGGTTTTCCTTGATTATCTGCAAATTTTTACTTGGATTTGATGGTCAGAATTATGTACAAAAATTGTTTACTGCACCTGGTATTGATCTTCCTGTTTTTCAAGGTTGACTTTTCTGATTTTATAGCTGGCTCTCCTGCTTATTTGTCGATGCTCTGATGCCTACAGGGGTTTTGTATGTGGATTATGAAAGTTGTAGTGTGGATAAAATAGATGGGAAAATATTTTTTTGAAAACTTGCAAATGTGGGGCTGAGTTCCATATAGGAGCAACACTCAGTGTGTCAAGTGTTTGGAGGATACTGGCTTCCCCAAGCCCTGCGGAATATATTCCTTTAAGTCTTCTACCCGCTGTCCTTTTCGAATAAGCATCCAGGGCTTCTCCTAGCATTGTAGTTTTTTTGCCCCTGTAACATGGACTTAGGCCTGCCACATCTTTTACACCTGCATCAATGATTATCCACCTGTGTCCCTGTCTGTTCTGGGTACTGCAACTTTGGGATATCCTTTTAAAGGATCAAAAGTCTCTTCTGGATGACCCATGTCTTCCTCTTAGAAAATTTCGTCTTACTCCCAGGCCTTACTGCTATCTGGCATTGAAGGGGAAACTCCACTACTTTTCCTCCAGCTCAGATCCTCGTACACCCAGACATGGAAGAGGATGAGCTGCATCCCATTCATCCCAGCAGATGACTATATGCTCATATAGGTACTTGAGATACAAGTTAATGTCAAATTAATTCTGGGAAGGGGGCTGATCTTCCTTTGAAGCTGCACTGGAAGGATTTTCACAGCCATTCTGTTGTGTAATTTTCCCCAGCTAACAAAATGGCTTGGATGACAGCACAGTCTACATGAAAGAACTCTGATTTGGTGGCCGCGCCTGTACCAAGGGAACTGGATAGGATCCAAAGGACTGGAGGATTAACTAGTGATACAAAAGTAAACTCTGCTGTGGTGGCCACATTGAAGAAGGCTCCTACTCTGCAGATCCCATCCATCCTTCTTCCAAGCTGTGTCTTCCTTTGGACAGGCTTGAAAACTGAGTTTAATCCGTCCCTCTCTAGATTTTCCAGAGATTTGGCCAGAAGAACTTTCAAGACATGTTGAGGGCTGCTAGATGGAAAACTGAAAACTGCAGGTGTCCTTCCATTTCACTGTTCCAGTATTCATTACTTTAGGGATCCACGGCCAAGGGTGGCCTGATGTCCAGCCAGTATACCAAAGCCTTTAGGTTGCTTAAAGGTACACCGTACATCACACGTATGGTCCTTGCATAAAGGTGATGCCTGGATGTACCCTGTTTAGAACTTCTTTGCTGCCAGTCCAGACTCCACCTATTGATCGTTGATCTGAACTCCTGTTACATCACTGGTTTGCAAAGCCATTGCAGATAAGTGCTCAATTGGGGGTTTTATTATCTTTCTTATACATTTTTTCTGCCTGTGGGGTTTCATGTCATCCAAGAAGGGTAAAGAGATGAATTCCACATTAAGTCCGTCACAAGTGGTACCCGATGTTCATCGGGTTTCACTGTTGCAGTCATTACAATTGGGTTATCCTGCTGGCAGGCTACCCGCAGTAGGCCTGAGTTCCAAAGTCTAGATCCGGCATCGGTTGCTGTCGCCTCCTCCCTGAAGTCAGTGCGCCAGGGGTATAAGAGATGCAGCCGACGCCATTTTCCCCAGTCTTTCTTCTGTGTGGTGCCAGAAGCAAAAGCAGTTTGCCGGTCGGCCGACTCCTGAGATTCTCAAATTCTAATTTCGGATCCGAAGTCTTCATTAAAGCTAAGTACCCCATTGGGAAAACTTTTTTTCTTGCTCCAGACCAATGTCAGAAAAAGGTAATTGTATTTCTTGTGGGAAGCAAATACCTCATAAGGATTTTCATTCTTACTGTATTCCTTGCCTAGGCCCTGACCACGACGTTGCTAGTTGTCGGTTTTGTGCTAGATTTAACCAACGCACTATTAAGCGTCGGAGCGATTTTGCATTTCATTATTTTGGCAGAAGATTTTACTATATAATGCCGTCGGAGCAACCGACTACCGGAGTTTATAAAAAGCGCAAAGACTAGGCTTCCGCTAGGCCTGTCGCCGGTTCTCAGTGAGGCGCTTTCGCAGCCCCTGATGCCCGCTACCTCAGAGCTACAGGCCGCTTCAGACTCCCATGTGGAGCCAACTAGGCTGCTGGAAACTCAAGTTATTGGACACTCAAACTATTCCCTCAGATGGGTCTGGAGCCACTGAGCAGGCATCGGCTTCTGAGGGTGTTTTCAGGCCTACACAGTTGTATGTAAAACCAACTTCAGCTTCAAAGGCAAAGTCTAAAGCAGCTCTAAAGACAAATAAACAAGTACAGCATTCTCCTGGACAGGCCTCCATGCCTAAAAACACAAATGCTTAAAATGGCCGAAGACCTTGATCAGGGGTTCCCATCCCCCTCCTGATAAGAGGCCTAGGCAAGAGATAGAATATACACCTTCAGATCAGGTTTCCATTTCCTCTGATTCCTCTTCTGACCAGGAATATTCTCTTCCTCCCTATGAGGATTCTGATGCTGAAGAATCTATTCCTTCAGCCTCTCCTCCTGAGGATTATTCTTTTGGGGAAACCCTGCATACTATGAGGGAGCATTTCCACTAGGAAAGCCAAGATTACTCAGAATCCAAGAAAAGGCTCAGAGACTTCCTTTTATTACCTCAGCACAGGCCCCTTGCTATTCCTCCTGTTTTAGACATTGTAGATGTTGTATTTTCATTGTCCGGACTGTCTCCTGACTCTTTGCCACCAGCTCCTGTTAAGCCAGACAGATACTACAGGGTTCCTGATTCACATAAATTTCTTTATAAAAACCCTGCTGCAGACCTAGAAACAATCTCTCAGGGTCCCAAAGGGGTCAAGGTGTCCACTGCAAAAAACACTATACCCTCTGATAGGGATTCAAGAGCCCTGGACAGATGGGGGGAAAAAGATGTATACTTCTGCTACCTTGGCTGTAAGAGCTTTAAATTGTCAATTTCATATACTTAAATATCAGCAATATCTAATGTCACTGCTTAAACAAAAAATGTTGACAAATTCTGAATGTTCTGATAACAAGGAAATGCAGGATTTATTGCATGCAGCTGAACAAGTGGGAAAGCATACTTTGCAATGTGGTTTTGATTCACTGGAGACCTCTTGCAGGGCCGCTGTCACTGTTTCTGTTATTAGAAAGCATGCTTGGTTAAAGGAACAGAATCTGCCTGATCATGTTGAAGCAAAATTATTGGATGCTCCATTACAGCATGATACTTTGTTTGGTGTTAAGGCAGAAGAGGTGTTGAAAAAAATGGAGGATAAAGCAAAATCTATGCAGACAGTTAAGGATTTCCTACAGGTACAGCCACCCAGATTTAGCAGGAACTGACCTTCTAAGAATTGGTCCATTCCAGTGTCAGACAGGCCACAAAGAGGCAGATACAGACACCCTAGAGGCCAGATCCCAGCCCCAAGGCTCATACAGGCCTAAACAGTGGGGTGCTTCTACCTCCAAAAGCAGAGAAGACAAATCACAGCCATACAGGAAACAGTCCCAATGACTTTCCTCTGCCAATGCCAAACACTCTTCTTGTGGCAGCACCCTTGGGGGGAAAACTAGCACTTTTTTCACAAAATTGGCACATGATCACCCAGGACAAATGGGTCTTGAATATAGTGTCTCAGGGCTGAAGGTTCCACTTTCACACCCTTCCAAAGGCAAAAGGTATGCCAGACCTTCCACACAATCAATGGGCAGAGGCACAAAAGCAAGTTTCATCCCTTATGGACATGAGGGCTATTCAACGAGTACCACAGCAAGAGCAGGGACAAGGATTTTACTCAAGACTTTTCTTGGTACCCAGAAAGGACAAAGCCTGGAGACAAATACTGGACCTGTCTATTCTAAACACTTTTCTGGACGTTCCAAAATTCAAAATGTTGACTCTGCAGCAGCTTCTGCCCATGCTGGGCAAGAAGGCTTGGCTTGTAACTTTGGACCTCAGAGGCATACCTGCATGTCCCAATAAGACAATCTTGCAGAAGATACCTCAGATTCATAGCTGGTTCAATGCACTACCAATTCTCTGCACTGCCCTTTGGCTTATCTACTGTGCCCAGTGTCTTCACAAAATGCCTGGCTCAAGTAATTGCATTTTGCAGACAGAGGAATACAAATGTATCCCTACTTGGACGATTGCCTTATACAAGCAAAGAACAAGGACATTCTACTGAAGCATCTGGCGTTTGTAAAAAGATTACTAATTTGCCAAGGGTACACAGTGAATGAAAAGAAATCAAAACTAATACCCTCTCGAGATAATATTCCTGGGTGCAAGCTTCAATACAACTGCCCAGATGGCTCGTCTCACGCCAGACGAACAAAGGCAACTGACTTCTTACTTTGAAATGATGGCAACAAAGACCCAGTTATCTGCAAGAAAAATTCTGTAGCCTTTGGGCTTCATGGCATCCTGCTTCTACTAATTCCATATGCAAGACTGCATATGAGGAAACTACAATGGTATCTAAAAAGTGTTTGGACTCAACATTGTCACAGCATGGAAACATTAATTATTCTCATTTCCTGCCTGCAACAGGAGTTTCAATGGTGGGCATAGGCCTGTCACCACAACAAGGGACAGCCATTCACTTTACCCACAGACAGGCAGACACTAACAGATGCATCAGGTTATGCCTGGGGGGGCACATATGGCAGGAAAATGTATTCAGGTCACATGGCCCGCAAGCCAAATGCATCTTTATATCAATCAAAACGAGATGCTAGCTATACAGAATGCCCTGACAGCCTTCAAGGATCTACTTCATCCAGGACAATTGCTGATAAAGACTGACAATACTACAGTCATGTGGTACATAAACAAGCAAGGAGGTACACATTCCTACCCCCTCTGCAGGCAAGCCATGACTTTGTGGAACACAGCATTGATTTATCAAGTACACCTGCAAGCACAATTCCTAATCTGCTGCTGCAGAGACAAATACCCGAAACAGAAAAACCCCTTTGGACTCTGGAAATCCACCCAAATTTTTACCCGGTTTGGGGCCCCAAAAATGCCGCCCCCCCAACCCCAATCAAGATTCGCCGGGGCCTTTTACACAAGCAGGAAAGTGGATGCCATCTTCAGCTGGAAAATTACAGTTTGCCTTTTTTCCCCCTTCCCTCCCCCAAATCTCCTAAACAACAAGAGAAGCCTATCCATTCCCCCGCTGGACCACAGGGAAATCCTGGCTTTCTCCCCAGGGTTTCCCCAAATTTTTTTCCCCCAAAAAAAAGATCCTGAAGCCCCAGAACCCCTTCGGGGCCCGGGGGATTGTAAAACCCAATCCTAAAGAGTTTGGGTTTTTTAAGGCCCAGCCCGAAAATTTTTCAAAAAAAAATTTCTTGCTTGGGCCACAAAAATTCAGCTTTTACCCAAAACCCCAGAACCCTAATCTGGCGGCCATTTCCCCCCCAATTAAACCATTCGCCCCACTCTTCAAAGCCCCCCTATTTTTAAAATTTTAAAGGCAGACCCAGACCAAAAACATAAAAAAGGAAGAATCCTGCTGGGGCCCAAGCTTGAAAAATATCCTCCTTTTAACCCAAAACCTGAAAAAAACTTTTGGGAAAAAGCCTTCCTTCTTTACAAAAGATCCAGGTTCACACTAAACGGGGAAACCTTTTTTTTTCCATCCGGCAGGGTTTCTCAAGGACAAACCCAACAATCCTAAGGGCCATTGGTCTTAAAAACCACATTTTCCTCTTTTACCAAACCCCCAAAAGGAAATTTATTCTTTGGAAAACAAAACCGCTTTCCTTGGCAAAAAAAACTTTTAGAAAAAGAGCAATTAGGGGATATGGCGGTGGAAAAATTTTAAAAAAATTTTTAAAAAGGAAGGGTTTTTCTGAACAAACAAATATGCCTAAGGGCATTGGCCCTTTACCAAAACCATTACATTCCTAAATACCAACCAAGGGTTTTTTTGGGGAAGGCTTCTGCAACCTTTACAAACACAACTTTCCTTTTACTTAAACCAAAGGGTTTCCCCGAGCTGAGGGCCCCAACCTTTTTTTAGGGCCCCCCAAATGCTTTTGGGGTTTAACCCCAAAGGAAGACTCAAAGGAAACATTTCAAAATTTTGGTTTCCATAAAATTAAATTTTTGTATTCATGTTCAGTCCATTTCCCCCCCATCCCCCGCGGGACTTACGCTTCCTAATACAACCAGGGGATTTTTGAGTGAAAGTGCACTTTTTTTCAAAAGCCTACCCTTTTACCTCTCTCAAAAAAAAAGAAAAGGCTTTGCCAACCCCGGCAGTTCGGAGGGGCCCCAAAGCCCCTTAACCCCGGCAGACCAACCTCCCGCGGATAACCCAATTTTAATGACTGCAACAGTGAAACATTAACATTAATTTTGGGGCACAATGTATTTTGGTATCCCCTTTGCAAACCTTTTTTCCAAACCCTCATGTGGGGGTTTTTTTTGGGGACCCATTCTATAAAACCAAAGGGGAATTTGGGGGTTGTTTTGAAAAAAAAGAAAATTGGGTGGTTTTTAATAATTTTTAGCCCCACCCTTTCCCCCTTGACTTTTGCAAACCCGAGATGGCCTGCTGCATCCCCTTTTATCCTGCCCCATGGTCCCCTGGGAGCCAAAGCGGCCGCTTTTGGCTTTTTCCCCCCTCGTGCGCCAGGGGATTAAGATGCAACAATTTTCTTCATCTTTTGGAGGCCCCCAAAGATTTTTGCCTCGGTCCAGATTTTTAAATTTAATTTGTCCAAGCTTAATCTAAACCCCCGAAACTTTTTTTTTTGGTTTTAATTTTTTTGGAACAAAACCCCTTTAAGGCTTTACCTTTTGACCATGAGGGAACTTGTTGCTGTTTTTTCTATTTTAAAAAAGGGATTAAAAAAATTTAGCTTTTTAATTTTTCTTTTTTGGGGCCTCACGACTCCTAAATAAAAAGAAAGCAAAGGGTCCTCCATCCCGGAAAATCTTCGGGCCCCCCTTTTGGGGTTTATAGGGGGTTTTTCACATCAACCCCGGGTTATCCTGGGAAAACAGGTTTGGTCAAAGGCCTAAATAAAGTGGGGCCCCAGCGGTTTGGTTTGGGGGGTTTTCCCCTTCCCCTTCAAAGCCGAAAAATATTAAAAAAAAAGAAACAATCCATTCTCCCGGCGCCCTTTCCAAAAAAGTTTTGGCCCAAAACCCCTTTTAGGGGTTCCCCTTCCTAAAAAAAATAAGACTGATCCTTGTCAGGTTTCCCTTTTTCTGATTCCCCTTTTAGAAGGGTTTTTTACCCCCTGGGATTAGCTAAGAACGTTTAGCCTCTCTCCTAGGGTTTTCGGGGCTAATCCTGAGGGCTTTCCCGGGAAAAATTACCCGAACCAAGAAAAGGTCAATTTTTTTTGAACCAGGCCCCCTTTTTGGCAATATTTTAGATGCTTAAAACCAGACTCCCGTTTCCCCGGGGGGGGGCAACACTTTAGCAGTAAGAGCTTTAAATTGCCAGTTTCACATGCTTAAGTACCAACAATATTTAATGGCCCAGGTAAAGCAGAAAATGCTTGCAAGCACAGTAGCTCCTGATTGTAAAGAAATGCAGGATTTATTGCATGCAGTTGAACAGGTGGGAAAACATACTCTGCAATGTGGTTTTGATTCTTTAGAGGCCTCTTGTAGAGCCACAGTTACAGGTTCTGTGATTCGAAGACATGCTTGGTTAAAAGAACAAAGTTTACCTGGTCATGTTGAGGCAAAATTATTGGATGCTACTTTACAGCATGATACTTTGTTTGGTGTTAAGGCAGAAGAGGTGTTAAAGAAAATGGAGGATAAAGCTAAATCTATGCAAACAGTCAAGGATTTCTTACAGGTACAGCCACCTCGGTTTAGCAGAAATTGACCAACAAAGAATTGGTCCTTTCCAGTGTCAGACAGGCCACAGAGAGGCAGATACAGACGCCCAAGAGGCAGATCTCAACCCCAAGGCTCAGACGGGCGACAGTGGGGCACCTCAACCCCAAAAGGTGGTGAGGACAAGTCTCAACCTTACAGGAAACGGTCACAATGACTTTCCCCTTTGTACGCCAAGCACGTCCCTTTTGGAAGCCCCATTAGGGGGAAAACTAGCACTTTTTTCTCAAAACTGGCAAACAATCACCCAAGACAAGTGGGTCCTGAATATTGTGTGTCAAGATTACAGATTCCACTTTCATACTTTACCAAGGTTAAAAGGAATGCCAGACCTGCCACAAAATCAATGGGCAGAGGCACAAAAACAAATTTCAGCCCTCATGGACATGAGCTATTCAAAAAGTACCACAACAGGAACAAGGACAAGGATTTTACTCAAGACTCCTCTGGTCCCCAGAAAGGACAAGGCCTGGAGGCCCATACTAGACCTTTCAATTCTGAATACTTACCTGGCTATTACGAAAGTCAAAATGTTGACATTACAGCAGCTTCTACCCATGCTGGGCAAGAAGTCTTGGCTTGTTACTCTGGACCTCAAGAGGCATACCTGCATGTCCCTATCAGACAAAATTGCAGAAGATACATCAGATTCAAAGCTGGTACAATGCACTACCAATTCTCTGCACTGCCCTTTGGCTTACCTACTGCGCCCAGGGTCTTCTAAAGTGCCTGGCACCAGTAATTGCATTTTGCAGACAAAAAGGAATTCAAATATATCCATATCTGGACGACTGCCTCATTCAAGCAGAGACAAAGGACATTCTTCTACAGCATCTGGCGTTTGTAAAAAGATTGCTAATTTCTCTAGGGTAGTTGCTAATTTCTCTAGGGTACACAGTAAACGAAAAGAAGTCAAAACTAGTGCCCTCGCAAATTATATTCCTGGGTGCGAGCTTAAATACAAAAGCCCAGATGGCTTACCTCATGCCAGACAAGTTCAATTAACTCAATATTTTCAGTTGCTGGCAAGAAAGTCCCATCTCCCTGCAAGAAAAATTCTGCAGGCCCTGAGACTCATGGCATCCTGCATACTACTAATACCATATGCCAGACTGCATATGAGGAAATTACAATGGTACCTGAAAAGTGTTTGGACTCTACACTCTTCTCACTCAGTTTAGAAGCAGTAATACCAATGATTCCCTGCCTACAACAGGAGTTTCGATGGTGGGCACAGGCATGTCACCTAAACAAGGGTCAACCTTTTACCCAACCCACAGCCAGGCAAACTTTAACAGATGCTTCCAATTACGCCTGGGGAGCACACATGGCAGGAAAATGCATTCAGGGCAAGTGGACCACAGACCAGATGCATCTTCACATCAATCAAAAAGAGATGTTGGTTGTTCAAAATGCCCTAACAGCTTTCAAGAACCTTCTACATCCAAGACAATTACTACTAAAGACAGACAACACCACAGTAATGTGGTACATAAACAAGCCAGGGGGCACTCATTCTTGTCCCCTATGCAGGCAAGCCATGACCTTGTGGAACACAGCTATAACGTATCAAGTTCACCTGCAAGCACAATTCCTGCCAGGAAAGAAAAATACTCTGGCAGACTATCTAAGCAGAAGTCTCATGGACCGTCACTAATGGAAATTTAATCCACAAATCTTCAGCATGGTAACGCCAAAGTGGGGATGCCCAGACATCGATCTTTTTGCCTCCCCACTGAATTGCCAACTACAAAAATTCTGCACAAGGACTCATCACAAATAAGCATGGAAAGTGGATGCTCTTCTGTTCAGCTGGAAAAACCTAAAAGTTTATGCCTTCCCGCCATTGCCTCTCCAAGAAAAAACACAGATGATCCCGATTGCTCTAGACTGGCCATGCCAGCACTGGTACCCTGTCTTAAGGAACTTGGCTCAAGGTCCACCATGGATTTTGCCTCAAATTCCACACTTTCTGACTCTACAAAACAATCAGATCCTGCATGGTCAGCTCAAAACCCTAAACCTGGCTGCATGGCAGATGCATTAGTCAAAACAGACAACACCTCTCACTAAAGCTGTTATGGATGTCATTTTGGAGGCCAGGAGGCCTAGCACCAGGAAAGCTTACTCAGAAAAATGGAAGAGATTCTGCGCCTGGAACCAGGCTCAAAGCTTGACCCTCTTGTTCCAAACATTCCTCAGATTTTACAATACTTAACTGAGATGCTGGACAGAGGCCTATCCTTCTCATCAATTAAGATCCACGCCTCTGCCATTTCAGCACATTACAACACTGATCCTCCTTTATTCTCTCATCCCTTGCTAAAGGAGTACCTCAGAGGGGCTAAAAACATAAGACCGCCCCGGAGAGCACCAACACCAACTTGGGACCTCAATTTCATTTTGGTAAAACTGACCCTACCACCTTTTGAGCCAGCCAATACAGCCGATCTAAAATTTTTATCATGGAAAACAGCTCTGCTCCTGGCAGTAACTTCAGCATGAAGAGTCTCCGAGCTACAGGCATTAATGGCAGTGGAACCTTTTATATTTTTAATCAGGACAGGGTATCTTTAAGGACAAACCCTACCTTTATGCCAAAGGTGGTATCTAGTGTGGCTCTTAACCAAACCATCCATTTGTCAACTTTTTATCCAAACCCCCAGAATAAAGGGGAGAAACTTCTGCATTCTTTGGACATACACAGGCAGCTACGCTTCTACTTGGACAAAACAAAGGCTTTCAGGAAAACTGAGCAACTGTTTGTAGCATATGCTGCAGGATCACAGGGCAAGGCTATCTCAAAGCAGACTATATCCAAATGGATAGGACACTGTATTCTGTACTGCTACACACAGCATGGAAAATCAGTCCCAAATAACATTAGGCCACATTCCACCAGGGCAACAGCCACTTCAACAGCTTTTCTCAGAGGAGTACCTACCAAGGAAATTTTGGAGGCTGCAACTTGGAGTTCAGTGCACACCTTTACCAAGCATTACCACCTGCCTCTTTACTCTAAATCCAGAGCAGGATTTGCCACTGCAGTGCCTCATAGCCAATCCCAATTCTTTATAGACCAGCCACCCAACCTTAGCTTTGGGATTCTACCCAAGTGTAATGACTCCAGCAGTGTAACACTAACATAGTACAGTTTTGTCAAACAACTCCCAAGAAAGGGCAATGAAATATGAATGCAAAAACCATGAAAACTGCTTCCAGGAACCAGCAACCACACCAAGCTTAGGAAAGTGTATTTATTACACACCGACTAAGCGCTTTCACCAAATGCTCAATTTTCTTTGGTTCTTTTAACATGGGAAAGAACTTTTGTTTTTCCTTCCAAGTTTATGGAGAATGTTATTTTATACAATAGGTTTTTAGATGATTTACTTGTTATTTGGAAAGGAGATGAGAGTGGGGCAGTTGAGCTTGTTGAATTTTTGAATAGTACAACTAGTTTCTTGAAATTCACATATGAGTGGAATAGAGAGATTATTAATTTCCTGGATATTACAATATTTAAAAGTGTGGAAGGTTTATCCAGCACTATTTTTAGGAAAGAAAGTTATTCCAACTCACTATTACACTTTAAGAGCGGTCATCCGTACCACCAAAAGAAGGGGGTTGCTAAGGGACAGATGGTGCGGATTTCTAGGCTCATAAGTGATGATAGGTTGTTTAAACAGAAAATGTTCAAATTAATTGGTATGCTTACTGATAGAGGATACCCGTTGAGGTTGTTATTGAACTTGAAAAGAGAGATTTATAGAAAAAGAATGTCACTATATGCACCAATTTTGAATAAGGTTAGTTTGGTGGATTTGAGGGTGAATAGTAGTGAAGTACCTAATGTAAAAACTATAGCAGGATCAAGTTTCATTTTAAAATTCAATGAGAAGGCCACAGATAGATATTATTGCAGTTTTACGTAGGATGTGGGAATATTGTTTGTGTTAGTACCAAGGAGATTGTTGGTGGTACTCCTAGGATGGTTTTTAGCAAAGGTGACAATTTGAAAGGTATTTTAGAAAGAGAGATTAGAAATAGGACATCTAAGATGTCAAAAGAAGCTGCAGGTATTTGTGTTAAAGGGTATGGGCATACTTAGGTTTTTGTAATTGTAACACAAAAGAATTTAGTGTATGTGGCCTCATGTACAACCCTGCATTTTGAAAGGATAGTAGAACATGTTAGAGCTGTGAAAAATAAGGATATACATAATGCATTATATCTTCACAGCACCACTTGTAGGGGGTTTAAAAGATTTGTATTTTTTATTATAGATAGAGTTTATGCTGAACAAGGATGTTAGCAATAGGGTTGCACTTTAGAAACAACATGGCAGTTGAGATTAAATGCCACAAGACAAACCGGCATTAATGATTATATCTCAATGAAGCCAGTTTTTAGTATTATTTAGGTTGTATGTAGGTGAATTTTGTGCATTAATGTTTACATATAACTGTTGAATAAGTTTTATGTGATTGAGTATATGTATTTGACAAAAGTATTAATGTTGATTTTATATACATAAAAAGTTAATTTTAAAGTGTATAGTTATGTTTGTTTTAGTTAACTGTGCAACAAATTGTTAATTATTGATTGATTGGAAGGGTGTGTGTATTAATTAATAGGGAGGGTTTGTGATGTCATTAAGTTGTATGTATAAAATGCTTATGGAGTTTTGTATACACTGACTCTGAAGAAGCCAAACATTTGGTGTTAGTCGGTGTGTAATAAATACACTTTCCTAAGCTTGGTGGTTGCTGGTTCCTGGAAGCAGTTTTAGTGGTTTTTGCATTCATAGTACAGTTTTGTACCTACCATAAATGTAGATGTTAGAGTGTTCACACTGCTGCAGTCCAGGTTACCCTCCCTCCATCCCCTCTGAACTAGCTGGACTTATCTTTACCTTTCTATCCTATACAACCTTTGGGGTGTATTTGCTGGTAACTGAAGGTATTGTTTTTATTGTATATTTTTGATTAGCAATATGTATTGCCTACCTACTTGGGGGTCACCTGACATCTGGGGCAAGAAAAACTGAAGAAAATGGCGTCGGATGCATCTTGTATACCCCTGGCGCACTGACGTCAGGGAAGAAGAGACAGCAACCGATGCCGGACCAAGACTTTGGAACTCGGGCTGACTGTGGGACCGCCTGACGGCAGGATAGCCCAAGTGTAATGACTGCAGCAGTGTGAACACTCTAACATCTACATTTATGGTAGGTACAAAGCTGTACTTTTGGAAGCCAGTGGGCATCCAACATTGGGCATGTTCTTGGAGGCATTGCAGATGTCCGCATTGGGTGTTCATGGAGAATAGCTGATTATATCCGAAGGGCCTAGGGGTGTTCCTCAAATTTTTGAATGCTGTCTGGGGTCAGAGCCTTCTAAATTTTATAAGGCGGATGTCCCCTTAAAGAAAAGCAGAAAACTAAGTGTGCTTCTCCAGCCTGTAAGGACCCACAGAGTGAATGGCAGTCCTTTTACTCCGGGGCCGTTTAGTGCTTTAATGACTTTAAAAACCAACTGAGGGAAGCTTCTTTACAAGCCCCGCCTTGGTCCTGTACTGTCCTTAAGAGATCCAGAAAACAAGATTTCTCTGAGGAGGAGGAGGTGGATTCAGATTAAGAATCCCTTGCTTACTCCACTGATTCCCTCTCCTTTAGATTATGGCTGTGAGGAAGAGAACTCTACTAGTTCTGTTACTCCTTTTGAAGAGATTTATTTTGGGGAGAGAATCTCTAGAATGATTGAGTTTTTTAAATGTTATTGTGCTCCAGTTTCTGAGGTAAAGAAAGGTGGTATGAACTCCCACAGATGGATTCTCCCAGACCTTCTGCTGTCCCTCCTGTTTTGGCTGCTTTGTTGGATGCCTTCTCTAATGATTCTAAGGCTCCTGACTTTCAGCCCCCTGGCTCCAAGAAACCTGAGGTTTTATAGGGTACCTGAGGAAGTGCCCTTCTGCTGACCCCTTGGTGGTGTCTGTGGCTTCTGATAAGCCATTTCAATTGCTTCATTCTCCTAAGTTGCTGCTTTCTGATAAAGACAGCAGAACAATGAAAAGGTTAGGAAAAAAGGTTTATACCTCTACTACCTTAGCTTTTTATGGCTGTCCGTTATCAGACCCATATGTCCAGGTACTTGTTGGCTCTTCTCTCTCAGGCCTATCAGGTGATTTCTGATCTTCCAGACTGTGAAGAGGAAAACTTCTGCCCTTTCCCTGTTCCTCCCAGGTTACTCTTAATTCTATCAAGGGGAGTTATGATGCAGTTGATGCTTCCTCTAGGGCTGCTGCTTTTGGGTCTGTGATGATATTCTTGGTTTCAGCTTCAGCCTTTGCCTGATGATATTAAGGCTAAGTTAACAGATGCTGCTCTAGATAATAGATGTGTTTGGTGAAACTGCTGCTGTTTTGCTCAAGTCCCTTCAGGATAAGGGCAAGACTGTACAGAAACTTAAACCTGTGTTTGTTTCTTCTGTACCTAAATTTCAGAGAAATTACTGCAACAAGCCAGCCTTTGTTCATAGGCAATCTCGCCCTCCCCACCCTCCCCCAGGTAAAAAAAAAAAAAAAAAAAGTGAGAAGCGGGCTTCTCCTGCTAAGGCTTCTCAGACTTCTGTGCCCCAGAAGTCTCCTTTTCCTGATATACTCAAGACAGCACTTGGTTTCTTATCCTTCCCACTTTCCTCTTCAACTTTCTCTCTCTTCCTGTTTGGTTAAAGATTACTTGGGACTCTTGAATTCTGTCCATTATCCTCCATTGGTATTTCACGGTCTGGAAATCTCTTCCTCCTTTTATGGGACTTCCTCAACCCGCTCGGGAACAGTTGTAATTCTTTTCAGGGGTACTTCAATATCTTTTGACTCTGGGTACTATTTAAGATGTTCCTGTGTCCCAAAGGGGAGGAGGTTTTACTCCAGAATGTTTCTGGTGCCCAGGAAAGAGGGTACTTGGAGACCAATTCTAGACCTTTCTCATCTAAACGCATTTTTGAATGTTGTCCCTTCAGACTTTGTTCCCTATTTTGCTTCCTCAGGTTTGTATGGGGTCTCTGGATCTCAAGGATTCTTATCTCCATATCCGAAGTAATACCCTTTTCAGGAAGTTTTTGCGTTTCTTTATTGCTTCCTGGCGTTTTCAGATGTTTTTAGTGTTTCGCTGTTGCAGTCATCACACTTGGGTTATCTGCCTGCAGGTAGCCCTCAGTCGGCCAGAATACCAGAGTCTTAGTATTTCTGTGTCGAATGCTGTCGCTTCTTCCATTTATGTCAGGTCGTCAGGGGTATAAAACAGGCAGCCGACGCCATTACATTAGACTTTCTTGCTGAGGAGACCGAAGCAGAAGCAGTTAGCAAGTGCTGGTTGGCCACTACCTGAAATTTTCATTTTTGAGTTTGTAATCCTGAAAGTCTTCTAAAGCGAAGTACCCCATTGGAGACCTTTTTTACTTGCTCTAACCGGTGTCAGAAAAAGTTAACAATTGTCTTGCCTGTGGAAAGCAAATGCCTCCCAGAGATTTTCGTTCTTACTGCGTCACTTGTTTAGGCCCAGACCACAACGTCCCTCGCTGTCTGATTTGTGCCTTGTTTAACACCCGAACCATTCGTTGTTGGGCTATCTTTGTCGCTAAATTCTTTCGCTCTCGTTCTCCGTATTCCGAAATGGCTTCGGTAAGCCATCTGACTACCGATCTTCTGAAAAAACGTAAAGATAAAGACAGACCGCATAGGCCCAAAACTGCCGACGATGCTTTCGTTAAGCTAGTCACCAGTCCGCCGGTAATCAGTGAGGCGCGTTTGCAGTCCCTGAAGCCCGCTTTTATGGCTCTGCAGGCCTCTGCTAAGACCCATTCAGAGTCCGGCATTCAGAGTCCGGTATGCCGCGAGATGCTTCTTCAACAATGGAACCTGCAGATGTCTCTACCTTGGCTGGGTCTGGAGCCGCTGTGCAGGCACCGGTTTCTGAGGGTGTATTCCAACCTACTGATGTTCGGATCAAAACTACTTCGTTTTTAGCCAAAACTGCTGAGTTTCTTGGGCCCAGAGTACACACTATGCCTAGAAAACAAACGACTAAAGCACATGCTCAAGCTCCCATGCCACAAAAACAAATGCTTAGAATGGCAGACCACCTTATCACCCTAATTAGGGAAAGCCAGCCTTCCCTTGCTGAAAGACAGAGTTTCCTAATGATTCTACAGACCAGGAGTCCGATGACTCTGACCCTTCTGATTTATCAGGATATGCCCTTATCAGCCTGTGAGGATTCAGATGCAGAGGAATCCATTCCCTCTGCCTCCCCTCCAGAGGATTTTTCTTTTGCTGAAACCTTGCATACTTTGAGAGCATTTCTGTTGGGAATGCCAAGACTATCCTCAGTCCAAAAAGAGACTCAGAATTTTTAGAGTTGCCTCAGCACATGTCTCTAGCTATACCCCCTGTCTTGGATATTGTAGATGATTTTATGGAATCCAGTCTTACTCCGGATACATTACCCCTGGCCCCTAGGAAACCTGACCAGTACTACAGAGTACCGGATTCCCACAAATTTCTCCAAGAATCCTACTGCTGATCCCAGTGACCATTTCCCAGGGACCTAAAGGTATTACGGCTACTACAGCCCAAAATCCTACCCCTTTGGACAGGGATTCCAGAGCTTTAGACAGGTAAGAAGAAATATACCTCTGCATTTCTTCCCATCAGGGCATTGAATTGCTAGATGTTATGTGATCCTATCTCGCCTACATTCTGACTGATGGGTTCGGAGCCGATCCCTCGGCTCCGACTCGGCACGCTTATGCCAAAGAGCGAAGTCTCTTATTGGCTGAGCTTATTATATCCCAGGATGCACCACTACCAGTCCCCAGATCTCGCTTTTGCCGCTAACTAAAGACGTGGTCTCGAGCTGGCTGAGCTGAGTAGTATTTAACTTACTTTTCTGTCAAATTTGCTGTTCCTATCATAAAAGCTGTTTTAACGGCTACTCTGTCTTTTGTGTGTGATTGGAGTTTTAGTGAAAACTTTGTAGTGTGATTGGGCGTTGGTTCTGATTTCAGGCCTCCTTTATCTGTAGGGCCTTTCCGGTCAGTCAACCTCTCAAACCTTAGGGATTTTAAAATCCCCTTGAGTTAATTGCTTGTTGTTACCGGATTGTTTACCTCATTATCGGCAGCTGTAAACTGATTTTGTAGTGTCAGTTAAATCAGAAGGTCAAGTCAGGATAGTGTTGTTTTTTCTGTCAAAGAATTACTGCATTATTGTTATAATGTCTCAGAATCCTAGGCCTTGGCTTTAAAAATGCCAAATGTAATTTTAAGATGTCAATCACAGATGACCACTCTCTCTGTGTTTTATTGTTTGGGCGCCAAACATTTACAAGAGTCATGCAGTGTGTGTCACGCTTTTTCCTCGAGGGTCCTCCAGGAGAGGAAAAATAAACTCATTCTTAAAGGCTTAATAAAACCCTCCTTTGAAGAAGCTTTAGCATCCTCTCCTTCTCCAGCTAAAGAAAAGGCGCCTCGACCAGTCCGTCGGACCCGACGGCACAGAGACATAGGCGGGCCTCTCCTTCGGCTACAAGGACTTCGGAGCCGAGGTGGGAACGGGCTGCCTCGATGCCACCAGTCTCGTCTCCTCTGGCTTCGGAGCCGATGGCTGGGGTATCGAGAGGCGGGTCACCTTCGCCGGCTCCACTGGTCCGGAGCCGGCGCTCAGACATCCTCCTCGGCGCCGAAGTCCTCCTCGGCACCGATGGAAACTAGTGTGGGTATTCCTTCGGCGCCGATAGTCATCGAGTCGCCTAGGAGCCGGTCCCCTAGCCCTTTGGGGCCATTGGAGAGGCCATCTCAAACCCGTTCAGTATCCTCTAGGTCATCGAGGATGTCGGATTCGGATATAGACAGGGTGCTCCAAAGACTGTTCCAGTCCCCAGTCTTTCAAATTTGTTTCGCTCCGACCCAGTTGGCTTGGAGCCGATGGCCATGCCCATGTCATTGCTATTCCTCCTCCGACTGCTTGCCCCCGGAGCAAGTGCTGTTGGAGCGGTGGAGATCTTAGGGTCGGCTCCGACCCTTACTCCAACCCCGCCTTCGGGTCCCGAGTTTGGTACATGGACTTCTTCGGCTGGACCTGGGGTGATGTTTGGGACCTATGCTATCGGGTTCCCGAGCCTCCCTCTCGGTGCTCGGTGGGACTTCCGTGCTATCATGGCTCGGGACCGGACACTCCCAGGATTCTGGGGTCCGGCTTTCAGAGCTATGAGGAGTGCCTTGGCCAAGTCTTCTTTGCCATCTCTCCGGCTTTACCGGCACCTTCCCTGGGCGGAGACTGGGTCTTTGGCAGTTCCCCTGTCCAGGCAGCGGTGCCCCTGGGCCTGAGGTTACCCCATTGGGGTTCCCTCCTGAGGGTTCTTCGAGTTGTCTTCAGAGGAACCCCAAGGAAGAGATCGTGCAAGAGGAAGCACGTGGACTCCCCAGTCTATTTCATCGGACACTGATCTTGATGATGCGGAGGGGTCCCTGTCGCCCTCGGATGATGTCTCATTTGCAGACATCTTAGAGATCCTCAAACAACAGGCGGCTGGATATCCAAACCCCTCTGCTGATGAGTCAGTGCTCCTCAAGGCCTTTGGGGCTCAGCCCTCCGCCTCCTGGGTGTCTCCGCCTTTGACGAGCTCCTGGATTTAGTTTGAGGGCGTGGGAACATCCAGATACCGTGGAACCAGTCCCTTCTCGCCTAACAAATTTTTTGTCTGCCCCACCCGAGAAGGAGTTCCTGACTAAAGGTGTGGCTGTAGATGCCATGGTGGTGGCATCTGCTACACAACAGGACGTGGCAGAGGCTTCAGCGTCCGTCCATCCTCCTAATAAGGAGTCTAGGAGCATGGACGTGGAAGTGCACCTGACTTCAGCCCTTTACTTTAAGGTCCCTGAATTATTTGGCACATTTTACCAGGCTTCAGAGGGATCTGGTCAAGGAGCTGTCAGATTCCTCTCGGTAACCTACCTGAGGAGCTAGCCCAGTCGGTTAGGTCTTAGTTGGCTATCCTTACTTCAATTCTAACTCGTCCATGAGGCTCATTTCATATGCGGCCAAGGGGGTGGGTAGAGCGGCAGGCACAGGCGTGGCTCTGGAGACAAGCCTGGCTCCTTTGTGTCATTGCGGAGGCCTTCAAGTCTTCAGCCGACGCTCCCTTTGATGGGTCCTCTTTGTTTGGACCTAAGGTTAAGACACCCTTACCCGCTGTGAGCAAGAGGAAAAACTTTATCTGCCGTAGGTGCCCGTTATTCCACTCCCTTCGGCCTTATCCCAAGGCTAAAGGAGGAGGGAAGATGTGGTTCCGTAAATCACGTAAGTTTTTTCCTCAACAGCAGGAAGATTCCCTTCCAGAGGCAGAGGACGGGAAATTTTTCGGGAGACGCCCGTCCCAGAGGCGGCAGAGGGCCCGCAATTCTGGAGACCGAGTCCTTTTGGCTCTTCAGCCTCCCACACCTCATGAGGGATTGCCCGGCTGTGCTGTTCGGAGCCAGTCGGGTGCCCGTTTGCCAAGCACCTAAAAGCCTGGGAGTCAATCACTCAGGACAGATGGGTGCTTCGGATCATTGCCGGAGGTTACACCATCCCTTCACATACTCCCACCGTCCAAAAAATCCCGGACCCGCCACCCAGTCAAAGGGAAATTGCAGCCGCAGAAGCTTTAAAGCTGCTAGAAAAGGAGTCATCCAACCGGTCCCCACAGACCAGATCGGATCCGAAATTACCGAGGTTCTTTTTAGTGCCAAAAGACAGGGACCTGAGACCAATATTGATCTCAGCAGACTAAACCAATCCGTCCACGAAATCCAAATTCAATGGTCACGTTATAATCCATTCTCCCATTGTTGGAGAAGGATGTTTGGATGTGCTCCATAGACCTCAAGGACGCTATTATCACATACCATACATCAGGCGTCCAGGAGGTATCTGCGCTCAGCCTGGGGAGACAGTCATTTCCAATTTTGTGCACTGCCCTTTGGTCTCACCACAGCCCCAGGGTGTTCACCAAGTGTTTGGCAGTAGTGACTGCTCACCTGAGGAGTCTTGGATTCCAAGTGTTTCCCTATCTGGACGACTGGCTCCTGACTGCCACCACCAGGCATCTACTAATGGACAACCTCAAAGCCACCATCTCCTGGGTGCTACCCTGGGAATTACATTCAATTGGTCAAAGTCTGTCTTGCTGCCCTCTCAGCGCATAAGGTTCATAGGAGCAGAGATAGACTCAAAATTGATGCTGCTTTTTCCACCGAAAGGATCCAAAGTTTACAAGGCCAAGTTCAAGCCCTGATTTCAAGATCCAAAGCCCCAGCCAGGATGGTCCTACAAGTTTTAGGTTCGATGTCTGCCACGGTTCTTCTAGTTCCTCTGGCAAGATTGCACATGAGGATTCTTCAGTGGCTATTGTCGACTCAATGGTCCTTTCAGGACCTTCCCGTCAATCATCCCATTATGATTACAAAAACATGCAAACGGGACCTTCGCTGGTGGCTTCAGACATCCAATCTAAATCGGAAGTCCTTTTGTTATTCCCTCTCCAGTGGTCACCCTGACGACAGATGCCTCCCAGACAGGGTGGGGGCATTGTCTGGGCAGGTTAGTTCAGGGCTCCTGGCTTCCAGGCTAAACTTTTCTCCACATCAATGTATTTGAGATGAGGGCTGTACTTCTGTCCCTACAGGCCTTACACAAGTTTCTCCCTCAGGGCATAATCGCCATCCACACAGACAACATGTCGGTGGTCTGGTATCTAAACAAACAAGGAGGGACCAGATCTTACCCTTTGCAGAGGCCATGAGGGTGTGGGAATGGGCTGAAGCTACCAGCCGTTTCTTGGTAGCGACCCACATTCCGGGGAAATCAAATATATAGGCAGACAGATTAAGCAGAACAATTCTCTCTCCTCACGAGTGGTCCCTAAACGAAACAGTAGCAGCTCAGGTTTTCAGGAGATGGGGGCGCGTGCTGCACCTATTTGCAACACCACTAAACACGAAGTGCAAGGTTCTTCTCCTTGACCACATTAGGGAAGCAGCTATGGATGCTCTAGCACAACCTTGGCCAACAGGGCTACTTTTATGCCTTTCCTCCGATTCCACTTCTCTCCAAAGTCATTCAAAAGCTTCTCAATTGGGGTCCACAATGATACTGATTGCTCCATACTGGCCTCGTCAGGTATGGTTTCCCTACCTGAAGAAACATGCGTGGGCGATCCTTGGACTTTAGATCTAACTCCGGATCTGCTAATTCATCAGTCGGGGACAGCATCAGTCCCTTCACTCCTTGAAGTTGACTGCTTGTCTCCTCCACTTCCGACTTTAGTTAGTAGTCATACATTAGACCCGAAGTTATTCACATTTTATCTTCAGCCCACAAACCCACCACTAAGAAATTGTACCTCAGTAAGTGGAAGAGGTTTGCTATCTGGAGCTCAACTCAGGGCTTAGACCCTATCACTGCTCCAATCCCAGAGGTTTTGAAATTCTTAACATCCCTGTTTAATCAAGGATCTTCTGTCTCTACTATTAAAGTCCAACTAGCGGCTATCTCTAATTCCACGAATCCATGGATCCTCCATTGATGAGCAGCAGACTATGCAAAACTTTCATTAAAGGTGCGGGCCTGTTAAGACCCCCAGTTTTCATCCCTGCGCCTCCGTGGGATCTTGATTTGGTGCTTCGTGCATTAACATCTTCCCCTTTCGAACCGGCTGCTACATGTGAGTTAAAATATCTGTCTTGGAAAACTGCCTTCTTAGTTGCAATTACTTCTGCAAGAAGAGTTTCAGAGCTTCAAGCCCTGTCTATCAAACCACCGTACTTGATTTTCCACAAGGATAGAGTATCACTTAGGCCTAATCCATCCTTTGTCCCAAAGGTCTGTTCTAATCTCTGTCTCCAACAATCTCTAGAGCTACCAGTTTTCTTCCCAAAATTCTCCAATGAAGCAGAATACACTCTCCATAAATTGGATGTTCACAGGCAATTGCGCTTCTATTTAGACAGGACTCAGCAAATTAAGTCAGACCAGTTGTTTGTGTCCTCCTCAGACAATAAATTGGGTAAAACCATCACAAAGCTACTATCTCCAAATGGATTAGAGATTGTATAACTCAGGCTTATTCTTCTTGAATAAGCAACTTACAACATCTATCAAAGCTCACTCTACCAGAGCTATGGCGACTTCTATAGCTTTTCATTCCAAGCTCGCTATCTCGGAGATTTGTGCGGCTACTTGGTCCAATCACACTTTCATTTCCCACTATAAATTGGATGTGGCATCTAAAGGCGAGCATCATTTGGTTCCACAGTACTCAGGAGTGTTTTTCAGTGAGCCACCCAGGATTCAGGTGCTAGGGGCTGTCCCATCAGTCAGAATGTAGATAGATAGGATCACATAACATCTTTTAGTTATGTACTCACCATAACTTCAGATGTTTGGGATCCATCTCGCCACATTCCTATCTACCCTCCTTCCCCTGCCTTGGAGATCAGAAGAGATTGAACGGTTTGAGTTCTACTGTTTTTATCTTGTTTCATCTGACGATGTTATATAATCAGTGTGTGCATGTATGCGGACAAACTAGATCTGGGGGACTGGTAGTGGTGCATCCTGGGATATAATAAGCTCAGCCAATAAGAGACTTCGCTCTTTGGCATAAGCGTGCCGAGTCGGAGCCGAGGGATCGGCTCCGAACCCATCAGTCAGAATGTAGGCGAGATGGATCCCAAACATCTGAAGTTATGGTGAGTACATAACTAAAAGTTTCACTTGTTGAAGTACCAGCAACATGTTATGGAACTAATTAAACAAAAAATGGTGTTACGTCCAGATTGTGCAGAAAATAGATATTTTACAAGAGCTAATGCATTCTGCAAACCAAGTTAGTAAGCATACTTTGCAGTGTGGCTTTGATGCCCTAGAAGCTTCTTGCAGGGCTGCATTCACTGGGTCTGTACTGAGAGGGCATGCTTGGCTGAAGGAACAAACATTGCCAGATCATGTCAAATCTAAATTACTAGACGCTCCTTTAAATAAGGACTGTTTGGCACCAAAGCAGAAGCAGTTCTTAAAAAGATGGAAGAAAAAGCTAAATCTGTGCAAACTGTCAAATAATTCTTACAAGGGCAGCCACCTAGATTCAGTAGGCATTGACCTTCATAAACTGGTCCTTTCTAGCCCCTTCCAGGCCTTCCTAGACCAAACCCAGGGGAAACAGGCCACCCAGATTACAGTCTCAGTGTATGCAGAGATCTAAACAATGGGAGTGCCCCCACATCAAAAACAGGGAGTTGCAAGCCGCCCCCTTATGGAAAAAGTTCACAATGACACTTCAGTTATCCTTCCCAGCCCTGCCCAATTATTTTTGGCCCTAGGAGGAAAACTTGCCCTTCATGCAAAAAACTGGATGTCCATTACTCAGACCAATGGGTTGTAAACATTGTATCCCAGGGGTACAAATTCTACTTCCGTTCACTGCCAACCCCAAGTGGGTTTCCAGACTTTCCTCCAAACTAGTGGGCAGAAGCTCAAAAGCAAGTACTTTCCCTGCTCAATGTCAGAGCTATTCAACCTGTTCCAGTAGAACAAAGGGGTCAGGGTTTCTACTCCAGACTTTTCCTGGTGCCTAGAAAAGAGGGCTCTTAGCGCCCAATCCTGGATCTATCCATTCTCAACACGTTTCTGGTGGTCCCAAAATTCAAGATGCTTACCCTGCAACAGCTTCTCCCTATGCTAGCCAAGGATGCCTGGTTAGTCACTCTAGACTTAAAAGAAGCTTATCTGCACATCCCCATAAGGGAGTCATGCAGAAAACGTCTGCGTTTCAGGGCAGGCTCTATGCACTGTCAGTTCTTTGCACTTCCCTTTGGCTTATCTACTGCACCCAGAGTATTCAAAGTGCCTGACTCCAGCCGTTGCATACCGCAGGCAGAGAAATATCCAAATTTTCCCATACTTGGACGACTGCCTGATTCAGGAAGACAGGCAGGAATTGTTACTTCAGCACCTGGCATTTGTAAAACGCCTTCTCACTTCATTGGGGTACACAGTCAACAAAAAGAAATCACAACTGGTGCCCAGTCAGAAGATTGTATTCCTGGGATCAAGCTTGGACACAACTTCCTAGATGGCATTTCTCACTTCAGAAAAACAGATCTGACAAACCACTTCAAACAAATGACCACCAGAACCCAGCTATCTGCAAGGAAAGTACTGCAAGCCCTAGGGTTCATGGCCTCTTGTATTCTGCTAATTCCATATGCAGGACTGTATATGAGGAAACATCAATAGTCCTTAAGTCTTTGGTGCCAACATTCTCAGGACCCTGGAAACAATTCCTATCTTACCTTGTCTAAGGGCAGAGTTCCTTTGGTGGGCAGAAGCATGCAACCACAAGGGACTTTTTTTTTTTACTCGACCCCTCGCTGCTTATACCCTGACAACAGACTCATCAGACTATGCATGGGGGGCTCACATGGCAGGCAAATGCATTCAGGGCCACTGGAGCCCAGGGCAGATTCTCCTGCACATAAATCAAAAAGAGATGCTAGCTGTATAGAATTCTCCGACTGCCTTCAAACACCTAATCCTTCCAGGGCAACTGCTTATAAAAACAGACAACACCACAGTTATGTGGTACATAAACAAGCAGGGGGGAACCCATTCTTACTCACTCTGGAGGTTAGCCATGGCCCTGTGGAAAACCGCTTTGAGCAACCAAGTGCATCTACAAGCTCCATTCCTGCCAGGCAAACAGAATTCACTGGCAAATGACAAGCAGAAATCTCCTAGACCCACATGAGTGGAAGTTGGAGCCCAGCACCTTCAACCTTCTGATCCAGAGGTGGGGGACACTGGAGGTGGACCTCTTTGCCTCCCCGGAGAACCACCAGTTGAGCAAATACTACATCTGGAACCCTCACAACAGGGCCTGGAAGGGTGGATGCCCTATCCTTTCAATGGGTGGACCTCTTTGCCTCCCCGGAGAACCACCAGTTGAGCAAATACCACATCTGGAACCCTCACAACAGGGCCTGGAAGGGTGGATGCCCTATCCTTTCAATGGGAAAACCTCTCAAGTTTATGCCTTTCCCTCTTCCCCCTTTTCTCAAGAGTACTACTCAAGATAAAACAGACCAAGGGGAATTCTTATTGCCCCAGACTGGCCATGCCAGCACTGGTACCCACTCTTATGCAGCCTTACAACAGTGCCACCCTGGCACCATCACCAGACTCCTACCTTGCTGTCCCAACAGGAGGGACAGATTTTGCATCCACAGTTGCAAACCCTAAACCTTGCAGCCTGGCTTATCCATTGAATACCCCAGCAGCCCTAAGCAAACAGGTGCTGGATGTCATTCTTGAAGCCAGAAAGCCTAGTACTAGGAAATCCTATGCTGAAAAGTGGAAAATATATTCTTTGAATCCGTCTCAAAGGACGGACACAGCAGTGCCCTCCGTATCTCTAATCCTGGATTACCTAGCAGGGCTGCTCCAGAGAGACCTATCCTTCTCCTTTAAGATTCATGCCTCTGCCATCTCAGCTCATTATAATACTGAGCCACCTCTATTTTCTCACCCTCTCATCAGACCGTTCCTGAGAGGGGTTAACAACTTAAGGCCCCCTAGGAGAGCACCCACCCCTGCCTGGGTGGTGTCCAGTGTGACTTTAAACCAATCCATTTACCAACCTTCTTCCCTAACCCTCAGAATAAAGGGGAAAAGTTCCTGCACTCTTTAGACCTGCCCAGACCGCTCAAGTTCTACCTTGACAGGACTAAGCCTTTCAGAAAATCTGACCAGCTGCTAGTCAGCTTTGCTACAGGGGCAAAGGGTAAGGCCATTTCAAAACTATTAATTTCCAAATGGATAGCACGCTGCATCCATTTCTGCTACAAGCACCATGGAAAACCTACCCCACAGGGGCTTAGACCACATTCCACTAGGGCTACTTCCACCTCTACAGCATTTCTCAGGGGAGTCCCTACCAGGGATGTTCTTGAAGCTGCAACCTGGAGTTCTGTTCACACCTTAACCCAGCATTACCACCTACCTGTCTTTTCTAAATCCAGGGATGAATTTGCTACAGCAGTCTTGTAAGGCCTACTAGCCAGCCCTAACGCTTCTTGACTGCCTCCACCCTTCCTCAGATTTGGGAATCAACCCAAGTGTGATGACTGCAACAGTGAAACACGAAGAACATAGTACAGTTGTGTACACTTACCATAAATGTAGATGTTGGAGTGTATTCACTGTTGCAGTCATCACACTTGGGTTATCTGCCTGCAGGTAGCCCTCAGTCAAACCGAATACCAAAGCGTGATGACTGCAACAGTGAATACACTCTAACATCTACATTTATGGTATGTGTACACAACTGTACTTTCTCTTCTCTGCCCTTTGACCTTTCTACTGCCCCAAGGGTGTACACCAAATACCTCGCTCCTGTGATTGTCTTTTGCAGGCTAAAGGGGATCCACGTCTTTCCCTATTTGGATGACCTCCTGTTTCGGGTATCTCCTTCAGAGATGTATTTCCATTTGTCATTTCCCTTCTGCAAAGCCTGGGGTTCAGTGTAAACTTCAAAATGTCCTTTTCTGACTTCTTCTCAGGATCATGTCTTTCTGAGGTGCAGAATCCAAAATGTGCCTATGCTGGTATCCCTGCCCCCTCCTAAGGCCTTAACTGTCATTTCTGTTTTTTTTTCAAACTCTTCTTCTGCTTTCAAGTTACAGCCAGGGAATTTCTGGAGCTCTGGGGTTCATGGCCTTCACTATTCCTATGGAATCCCTCTTGCCAAACTCCACATGAGAGAGTTTCAGTGGTTTCTGAAGTCAAGTTTGGCTTCAATGTGCTCATCCCCTCGAATTTGTAGTTCCTTTTTTGCCTGGTCTCCAGAAGGAACTTCAGTGGTGGATTCGGCAATTGATTATAAATCCGGTGCTCCCTTTTCGTCCACCTCTTCCCTTTCAGGAGCTGTTCAGACTCTTCAGATGTGGGATGGGGAGCAGCATTTTGCTCCTTAAAGGTGCAGGGAATCTGGTCACCTCATCAATGTCAGAGATGAGAGCTCTTCTGTTTGTTCTGCATTCTTTTCATCCTCTTTTCTCCCCAGGACCTCTCAAGGTGTTTACAGACAAAACCACAGTGATGTGGTATGTAAATAAATGGGGGGACAAGATTCTGTCTTCTTCGGTTGGCACTCCTAGTGTGGGAACTCGCTCTCCAGTATCAGGTGACTTTACATTCCTCAAGTCACAATGTTGCGGCGCATTCTCTGAGCAGGTCCAGAACTCAATCCCATGAATGGATGCTTCACAGGGATGTGTTTGTGGACATTGTCCATCAGTGGGGTACTCCTCAAATAGATCTTTTTGGCTCCCCTCTGCACAGAGAAATTCCTCTTTGTCCCAGGTTCTCTGGTTTGGAAGGTGGATGCCCTCTCTTTCTTGGAAGGGGATATTTCTTTATGCCTTCCTTCCCCTCATTCCAAAAGTCCCATTTAAAATTCAACAGGATGCTCCAAAAGTCTTGCTGATGACTCCCTTTTGGCCAAAACGGCATTGGTTCCCTCTTCTTTTGCGTTTAGCCAAGATCAATCATCACAAGTTACCTCACAGGGTAGATCTAGTCACTCAAGACAAGGGATCTCTCATCTATCCCCACCTGCCCACTCTTCATCTGACACTGTGGGTGATAGGATTTTGATTCCACAGACACCTTTTTTCTGAGGATGTGCTAAGGGTCCTGCAGGAGGCCGGGAAGCCCAGTATTAGGAAATCATACTTATCCACATGGAAGAGGTTTTCTGTTTGGTGTCTTTTTCATAACCTAAATTCACTTTCTGTGGATGTTCCTTTGGTTCTCCCTTATTTGTGTAAATTGCTCAATGCTGGGTTGGCTATGTTAAGGCCTCTTGTCAGCTGTCTTTGCTTTGTCTATGTTTCTTATCTACTTTAGTTTATAGATTTGAAGCTAAACAATTAAAGGGGTCCTTCATGTTAGGCCGCTCAGGAAGCCTGATCATAGTGTTACACTGTTGCAGTCATTACACTTTGGTTATCCTGCTGTCAGTCGGTTCCCCAGTCAGCCTGAGTTCCACTCCCTGGTATTTTAATTTTGTTTTAGAAGAATTAACCCAGGCTTCTTTTTAAGCCTGTAGCTTCAGCTTCCTTGCAGCATTGTTGTTGGAAGACTGTACTTTTGTTGGCCTTTACTTCTGCCTTACGATTATCTGAGCTTCAAGCCCTTATGGCTTGTCCTCCTTTTTCCTTGTTTCATAAGGACATGGTGTCCCTGCATACTAATCCTTCTTTATGCCCAAGGTGGTGAATGAGTTTTTCCTTAATTTGTCTATTCATTTGCCCACTTTGTTTCTCTTCACCTCAGTCTGCCAGTTAGATGGTGTTGCATGTGTTGTATGTGCATAGACAACTCAGATTTTATTTGGATAAGACAGACTTTCAGGAAATCTGATAAGCTCTTTGTTTGCTTTCATCCTAGGTCCTTAGTCTGCTTGGAAAACAACCAATCCTATTTCTTCTTGTATTTCTAAAGCCATTTCTTTTTGTAATTCCTTTCGTGGTGAGAGCCTTTCTTCTGTTAAGGCTAATTCTATTAGAGCTGTGGCAGCTTCTGGTGCTTTTTTTTGAGGGTTTGGATACTAACTCTATTCTTGAGGCAGCTACCTGGACTTCTCTGCATACATTTACCAAGCACTACACATTGGATGGAATCTCCAGAGTCTGAGCTGGTTTTGCTGAGGCCATCCTTCATGGCTTCGTAGAGAGCTGTACTGGTCCTTCCTCCTCCCCCGCTTCTTCCTGACTGCAACAGTGAAATGAAAGGACTTAATACGATTGTGTAAAATCTTACCATAACTGTAGATGTCCTTTTCACTTTTGCAGTATTTATTCCTTCCCTCCTCCCACTGGTCTTTTTTACTTCTGGATGTACTGATTACCTCTCTCTTTGGACTGTTGCTCCTTCTGGGGCTCTTTGTTCTGAGGATGACACTTCTGGATGTCCCCTTCATGCTGTATGCTACGGGAGGAGCATACTTTGACCTACTGCGTACCTTAAAGCAACCTAAATGCATTTGGCCACCCTTGGCAGGCAGTGGGGCCTCTATTGAAAGGAATACTGTAACAGTGAAGAGAAGGCCATCTACCGTTGGGGTAAGATTTTATACAACTGTACTAGTCACCCATGCGCTATATTTCTAGTCCAGTTTTGTCTGGCCAGTAATACTGCTGATGGCTCAAGCAAGGGTGGCAGGCACCGACATAGCAATGAGATGCCAAGCTTAGCTCTGCCTTAGAGACTCTGCTGAGGACATAGACTTGTATGATAAACATCCCCTTTGACAGAACACTTGTCATTGGTACAGGCGGTAAAAGTACATTAAAAAGAGAGAAAACCCTGACTGCTGGTGGGTAAAGTTCCATCCCCTGTAGTATACATTTTGCTGTACATAGGAAAGTCTCTTCAACTGTGGTTTTAGCATGGGCAGTGTAAATTTTGACACTGCTGCAGTGGTGGTGCTGCGGTAGCGTTGTCACCTCACAGTAAGACGTCCTGTTCGATTCTCAGCTAGAGCGTCTTCTGTGTGGAGACGTGCGTGAATGGGCATACCTTCGTTGAAGGTTGTGCGTTAGGGCCTGCAACTCGGCACGTAAAAATCTACTGCCAATCATTAGTGGACTGGAGTTCCGCTGTGGCGACCCCTAACCGGGAAAAGCCGAAAGACACAAGTGTAAATTTTGACATTACAAGCTGTGGAATAGGCTGCAGAGGTTATGGTAACTTTCAGAATAGCTGTTTGACAAGTCAGAGGGTTAGTCCACAAAAAACAACTGTCCCCTTGATGGTCAGTCCTGTAACCTTCAGGAGCTATTTATGTTGCTGCTCAGTCCTTACTGTGACTGTGTAGGGTTCACAGTACTCCCTAATGCCCGTACTACCAGTCACTTTCATGAAATACAAGATGGAACCCTCTGCTTTGGCAAGTGTTTCTTCTTTTGACAGTTTTCTCCATTCAATCCATTGTGGGTTGTATTCTGCAAAAGGAGTCTTTGTGCAAGTTGAAAGTGTTACATTGGACACAGAGTAGAGTGAAACCAGTTGATGGATCCCCTTGATAAAACTGAATGGATCATGGCAGCTGGATCCACAATCTCAAGCTGTTTCTGGGCAGATTCTTCTAAGCTCTTTTCTTATCTGTGATTTGCCAGGCACTCTTATGGTGTACTGTGGGTGTGGCATTTGGAAGACCATATGGCCAGTGGAACTGGGTTACAGAAGCCTCTTTGCGTATGAATGTTTTGGAAATGAGGTTGGTTATTCCCACCTAGCAGGTGTTCAAGACTGTCTCCCTCCCAAGGTTACCACCCACACTGTCGGCATGGCTATGTTATGGTACGTGAACACAGCAGGCAAGTGGGGGGCCATTATTACTTGATGTTTTTGAAGCCATGGGAGTTTGTAAATGGGCTTTTACATTAATTGCTGTCTCAGGCATATCCTGAGAGAAGCCAGCTCTTTAGCGTATAGGCTCAGCTCCTGCCTGCTTATGCTCCAAGAATTGTCTGTCAGCTTAGCATTAACCCAGAACCTGTTCTGTATACTCCTTTGTCTTTTGTTGTGTTCCTAACCAGTACCAAATAAAGTAATTTCAAATGTTCATCTTTGTTGCTGTTTCAGTAGCCATTTGGCTGTATGGGTTGTATCCTCTCTAGAATATTACTGGCCAATTTTTCTGAAAGGTTTGGCTCACTCTCATTGTGGATTTCCCTAATGTGGACTGACCAATCAGAATGAAGAAATCTTCAGTACTTTCTTGCTGCCTTGGGATGAAGTACCTCCTGAAGTTCTACAGGAGCAGCAGTTGGCCTTGAAACTTTATACATTCATCTTTCCCACTGCTGCTGTAGCCTTTAGGCTAGAATAAGTTGAATGATGCAAGTTTGTAAAATACTTTACAGAAGAAGCGCACTTTCTTTTTCTCTACCACGAAGTCCCCAAAAACACAGTAATGCACAAGCAATACACTAAATCCTATCGGAACCCCTTTTAAAAAGAAATTGGCCTAAAAGAAACAAATGGCAGATAAGTTGTCACATTGTGAACACAAGCACTACATGCCCCATAGTTGTTCCTGCCCAAATAAACCACTGCTTCATCTTAAACGTCTGCAGAAAACATTGAGTCTAGATAAGCAGCACACAAATTCAATATGGAGCCCAGACAATAGCCACAGCTAAAAACGGCAGTCCCAGACAAAAAATCGATAATAGAAATACTGGGTTTCTTAAAGGAACCACATCTTATTTTTAAAATAAGTCATTTTTTATTTGCGCATGTGTATATATAGATAAATGTACATAGATATATAATGGTATGTAATAAATTGCATTTTCTGTGAGCTAGGGTTCACCAGATAGGATTTGTCTGCTGGAAAGGAGCTGAAGGCCATCTGCTGTTTTTGCGAAACCTTTGTGCTGCTGCTTCACGAGGTGGACAAAATGACTGAACAGACAGAGTGGAAATGGAGGGAATCAGAGTTTTTGGAATCTGGCCAGCTGTTGTTTCTTGGGTAAGTCATTAGCCCTATAACTAAGGCTACTGCAGCAGTGCGGAATTTGAACGTCTGCTGTTATGGGTAAGTGCAGCTTGCACAACTGTACTTTCTGGTAGATGAGTCTTCGCAGGGGAACCCTTCCATACAAACTGTTGCTCTTCTAAGGAACTATTACATTTTATTTGGTGATTAAAAACAGTATTTTCTCTAAGAAGCCAGTTTTTTTTTTCTTCAAAATATTGTAAGTTTCCTGTAAGGAGCTGCTTTGTTTAGCCGAGGGCTTATTTTTTGTTAAGGCTTTTTTTGTAGTAGAAGTGTACTGTGTATGTACTCCTAAATTTTGTGTGAATTCAAAGATCAGTAAGTGTTTAAGCATCCAGAAAATGTTTGTTTTTACTGCTTATCTACACTTTTAGTGTACATTGTGGTCAAGCACTTCATTTCTGATGGGAGTTTTCTGTATTTTACTTTTAATTTTACTGAAAAGGGGACTGTGTGTGTGCACTTTTGTGAATACTTGTGTGCACTTTTGTGAATACTTGTGTGCACTTTTGTGAATACTTGTGTGAGAACTTGCCATCCCAATGACTGACTCATCACCAGCTCTCTTTCTGGCATTCAGTCCTCTTCCTGTGCTGCAGCATTGGTACTTACTCCAGTCCTACTGGCACTTCTCCCACTGTACATAAAAAAGAAAAACCAATTAAGTAAAGAAACCCTGCTGCCACTGCGGGCTCAAGCATGTGTTGAACAGCCGTTGTCCCTCTGACTACTCACTTTCTTCTCTGGGTTCTTGTGGTGTAGTCCTTTCAATCTCTGTGGACCAGTGGGTTCAATCACATCCTCTTCAGCTGTTCAGTGTCTGATGCAGGTAATGGAAACCATCTTCTTTGGGTCAGGGAGACATTATGGGAAATGCTTCTTAGAGTAACCAGGAAAGAGAATTCCTGATGGCAATTTCCTCTTCAGCTGT
>NC_056746.1:1107502715-1107597129 GCF_019279795.1 Protopterus annectens
AAAAGCACCATATAAACCAGAAAGAGATGCTAGCTGTTCAAAATGCCCTAACAGCCTTCAAGGACTTACTTAATCCAGGACAACTACTGATAGACAGACAACACCACAGTCATGTGGTATATAAACAAGCAAGGGGGCACACTCATACCCCCTTTGCAGATTAGCCATGGCACTGTAGGACCCAGCTTTGACCTACCAAATACATCTTCAAGCTCAATTCCTGCCAGGAAAACAAAACAGTCTGGCAGACGATTTAAGCAGAAACCTTATGGATCCTCACAAGTGGAAACTAAATCCACAATATCTTCAGTATGATAACAGAGAAATGGGGGAGCCCAGACATGGATCTATTTGCCTCTCCTCAAAATTATCAACTGAAAAGATTCTGCACAAGGACTTATCACAGACAAGCATGGAAAGTGGACGCCCTATCCTTCAGTTGCACCTTTCCTGCTCTGCCTCTTCTACCAAAGGTCCTCCTAAAAGTCAGACAAGAGAAGCCAAAGATGATATTGATTGCCCCGGACTGGCCCCGCCAGTACTAGTACCCAATCCTAAAGAACTTGTCTCAATACCCAGCTTGGACCTTGCCTCAAAAACCACAACTACTGTCCCAGCAAAACAATCAGATCCTGCACAATCAATTACAGACTCTGAACCTGGCAGCATGGCTAATCCTGTAATCGTACCAACGACACCTCTCAGTAAAGCTGTGATGGATGTCATTTTGGAAGCCAGAAGGCCTATTACTAGAAAATCTTATGCTGACAAATGGAAGAGATTCTGTGCTTGGAATAAAGCACAAGGAACTGATACAGCAGAACCGCATATTCCTCAGATATTACAATACTTAACTGAGATGCTTGACAAAGGCCTATCTTTCTCATCAAAATCCATGCCTCTGCCATTTCGGCTCATTACAATACAGAGCCACCAATCTTTTCTCATCCCTTACTAAAGCAGTATCTTAGAGGGGCCAAAAATGTAAGGCCTCCTAGAAGATCACCATTACCTGCATGTGACCTCAATTATGTGTTGGAAAAGCTCACCCTGCCTCCATTTGAACCAGCTGCTACCACTGATATAAAGTTCTTATGCAAGACAGCTCTGCTACTAGCAATTACTTCAGCAAGAAGAGTTTCAGAGCTACAGGCCCTCATGGCTGTAGAGCCTTTTATCATATTTTACCCAGACAGGGTGTCTCCGAGGACAAATCCTACTTTTATGCCTAAGGTTGTTTCCAGTGTGGCTCTTAACCAAACAATTCATCTGCCAACGCTTTATCCAAATCCGCAGAACAAAGGGGTGATCATTTTGAACTCCTTGGACGTACACAGACAGCTAATATTCTACTTGAGCAGGACTAAAGCTCTGAGAAAAATTGAGCAATTACTAGTCTCACATGCTGCCGGATCAGAAGGAAAGGCTATTTCAAAACAGACAATTTCCAAGTGGATAAGCCGTTGCATCCATTTCTGCTATTTACACCATGGCAAACCTGTGCCCAAGGGCATTAGGTCTCACTCCACCAGAGCTGCAGCTACTTCAGCAGCCTTTCTCAGAGGAGTACCAACCAAGGACATTCTGGAGGCTGCTACTTGAAGTTCTGTTCACACCTTTACAAAACATTACCATTTGCCTCTCTACTCTAAGTCCAGGGCAGGCTTTGCCACTGCAGTGCTGCAGGGACTTATAGCCTCACCTAATGCTGTTTAACTCCAGCCTCCCAACCATAGCTTTGGGATTCTACCCAAATGTAATGACTGCAACAGTGAAAAACGAAAGACATAGTACAGTTGTGTAAACTTAACATAAATGTAGATGTTAGAGTGTATTCACTGGGTCAGTCCAGGTTACCCTCCCGCCATCCCCCTGTCATTCTACAGCTTATCTCTCCTCCTCTATCTTCTACAACCTATGTGGTGTATTTGCTTGTAGATGAAGGTAAAGTTTATATTGATGTATGTGTGTGTGTGTGTGTGTGTATATATATATATATATATATATATATATATATATATATATATATATATATATATATATATATATATATAGCTACCTTTTTGGGGGCACCTGAACATCGGGGGCAAGAAAAACTAAAGAAAATGGTGTCGGCTGCATGTTTTATACCCATGACGACCTGACGTCATAGAAGAGAGGACAGCAACCGACGCAGGACCCAAGACTTTGGAATTCAGGCTGACTGAGGGCAACCTGCCAGCAGATTACCCAAATGTAATGACTGCAACAGTGAATCCACTCGAACATCTACATTTATGGTAAGTTTACACCACTGTACTTTCGCAAGTGCCGGTCGGCCGACTCCTGAAATTTTCGTTTTCGAGTTTCAGAACTGAAGTCTTCAACTAAAGCTAAGTACCCCATTGGGGAAACTTTTCTTGCTCATTACCGATGTCAGTAAAAGTTAATAGTTGCATTACTTGTGGAAAGCAAATACCTCATAAAGATTTTCATTCGTACTGTATTCCTTGCCTAGGCCCTGACCACGAAGTACCTTGCTGTCGGTTTTATGCTTTATTTAATCAGCGCACTATCCGTCATTGCTATATTTTCGCCTCTAAATATTTCAGTTCTCTGTTTAATTATCCAGAAATGTCGTCTGTTAGCCATCCGACTATTGGGATTCCAAAAAACGCAAAGATAGACAGACATGCCGCCGAGGTCCAAAACTGCTGACGACACTTCTCCTAAGCTAGTCGCCAGTTCGCCGGTACTCAGTGATGCACTTTAGCAGCCCCTGATACCTGCTACTTCTGATTCGCAGGCCTCTACTGAGACCCATTCGGAGTCTGGTATGCCGCGAGATGCTTCAACTATGGAACCCGCAGATGTCTCTACCTTGGATGAGTCCGGAGCCACTGTGCAGGCACCGGCTTCTGAGGGTGCATTTAGGCCTACGGATTTGCATATTAAACTGACGTCTCCTCCTTTATTTAGGCCTTAATCTCGATCCATGCCTAAAAAACCGATGTCCAGGACCCATGCTCAGGCCTCTATGCCTAAAAAACAAATTATAAGAATGGATGAAGATCTAATAACTCTAATCGGGTAGCCAACCCCCCTCCCCCCCTTGCTAAGTGGCCTAAGACTTAAGTTGATCATGAATATTCTGATCAGGATTCTGTTTTTTTCTGATTCTTCTGATTATCTGGATTTGCCCGTATCTACTTATGAAGATTCTGTTGCAGAGGACTCCATTCCCTCTGTTTCCCCTCCTGAGGATTTTTCTTTTGGGGAAACCTTGCATATACTCTAAGGGAGCATTTCCACTGGGAAAGCCAGGATTTTTCTGATTCGAAAAAAAGGCTTAGGGATTTCCTTCTCCTACCAGCATAGGCCTTTTAGCTATTCCTCCTGTACTAGACATTGTTGTTGCTTTTTCGGAATCTAGTTTGGCCCCTGATTCCCTGGCTCCTGCTCCCAGAAAACTGACAGATACTACAGGGTCCCTGAGTCCCACAAGTTCCTTTTTTAAAAATCCTATTTCAGATCCAGAGACTATTTTACATGGGCCGAAGGGCATTAAGGCTTCTACTGCTAAAAATCCTACCCCTTCTGATAGAGACTCCAGGGCACTGGATAGATGGGGTAAGAAGGTTTACACTTGCAACCTTGGCCATTAGGGCTTTAAACTGCCAGTTTCATATGTTAAAGTATCAGCAACATATTATTGGACTGCTTAAACAAAAAATTATGTTGATTCCTGACTGTGTGGAAAATAAAGAATTACAGGATTTAATGCATTCTGCTGAACAAGTTGAAAAGCATACTTTGCAATGTGGTTTTGATTCATTAGAGGCCTCTAACGGGGTTGATGTAACTGGCGTCTGTGCTCAGAAGGCATGCTTGGCTTAAGGAGCAATCTTTGCCTGATCATGTTAAAGCTAAATTGTTGGATGCTTCTTTAAATCAGGACTGCCTGTTTGGCAACAAGGCTGAGGAAGTTCTTAGAAAGATGGAAGATTAAGCTAAATCTATGCAAACTGTTAAAAGATTTTTTTATAAGTTCAGCCTCCTAGATTTAGTAGGCACTGGCCCTCTAAGAATTGATCCTTTCCAGCCCCTTCCAGGTCTTCTCAAGCCAAACCCAGACACAGCAAAAAAACCCAGGTTTCAGTCCCAGGGGACACACAGAACTAAGCAGTGGGGGGCCTCCACTTCCAAATCTGGGAATAAGACCCCCATATGGTAAACTGTCTCAATGACTTCCTTTTAAAATTTCCAAGCACTTATCAATTGACTGCCCCTTTGGGGGGAAAAATTGCTCTTCATGCAAAGAATTGGGAACTCATTACCCAGGACAAATGTGTTTTAAATAGTGTCCCAGGGATACAGATTTCACTTCCACACGTTGCCAACACCAAGCGGGTGGCCGGACCTACCCCCAAATCAGTGGGCAGAGGCCCAAAAACAAGTACTTTCTCTCTTAAGCATTGGGACTATTCAGCTGGTAGCAGAAGAGGAAAAGGGACAAGGTTTCTACTCGAGACTTTTCCTGGTTACGAGAAAAGACAATTCGTGGCGTTCTATCCTGGACCTGTCTACTATAAACACCTTTTTGGAGATTCCAAAATTCAAGATGATGACTCCTCACCAATGACTTCCTATGCTAGGCAAAGCTGCCTGGTTGGCAACACTAGATTTCAAAGAAGCATACCTGCACATCCTAATCAGGGAATCTTGCAGAAGATACCTACGCTTCAAAGCAGGCTACACGCACCATCAGTTCTCTGCACTGCCCTTTGGCTTATGTACTGCGCCCAGGGTATTCACAAAGTGCCTAGCTCCAGTTATTGCATTTTGCAGGCAAAGAAATATTCAAATATACCCATACCTGGACAATTGTCTAATTCAGGCTGAAAGCCAGGACATACTTTTGAATCATCTGGCCTTTGTACAAAGGGTTCTAACTTGTCTGGGGTACACCATAAACAAAAAGAAATCACACCTGGTACCCTGTCAACAAATTATATTCTTGGGAGCAAGCTTGAATACAACTTCCCAGATGGCTTACCTCACGCCAGAGAAACAAATTCATTTGACAACCTACTTCAAACAAGTGGCCACAAAAACCCTGCTATCTGCAAGCCAAATACTGCAAGTGTTGGGGTTCATGGCCTCCTGCATTCTTCTAATTCCATATGCAAGACTGCATATGAAGAAACTACAGTGGTATCTAAAAAGCCTATGGTGTCAACATTCTCAAGACCTAGAAACAATGATTCCTATCATACCTTGCCTATGCCTAGAGTTCCTTTGGTGGGCAGAGGCCTGCCACCAAAACAAGGGACTACCTTTCACAACACCCCCTGCCTCCCAAACCCTGACAGATGCATCAGACTATGCATGGGGGGGGGGGCTCACCTGGCATGGAAGTGCATTCAGGGCAAATGGATCACAACTCAAATGCATCTGCATATCAATCAAAAAGAAATGTTAGCTGTACAGAATGCTCTGACAGCCTCCAAGTACCACATTCTTCCAGGACAATTAATGGTAAAGACTGACAACACCACTGTTATGTGGTACATATACAAGCAGGGGGAGTACACATTGTTACCCCCTCTGCAGACTAGCCATGGCATTGTGGAACACAGCCTTGAGCTACCAAGTGCACCTACAAGCTCAATTCCTGCCAGGAAAATTAAATACACTGGCAGATGGACTAAGCAGAAACCTCATGGACCCACATGAGTGGAAACTGGAGCCAAGGATTTTCAACATGTTGACAAGCAAATGGGGGGTGCCCAAATGTAGACCTGTTTGCCTCTCCCCAGAACTACCAATTTGACAAATTTTGCACAAGGACTCTCCACAAACAAGCCTGGAAAGTGGATGCTCTGTCCTTCAACTGGAAAAACCTATCAGTCTATGCCTTCCCCCCTCTGCCTCTGTTCTCCAAAGTGCTACTAAAAAAAAAAAAAAAACAGGGCAAACCAAGGATGATTTTGATTGCTCCAGACTGGCCATGCCAACACTGGTACCCCTTCCTGCTCAGTGTGTCAGAGATATCTCCACAGAGTCTGCCTCAGACTCCTACTCTGCTGTCTCAGCAGGAGAACCAGATTCTGCACCCTCAGCCTCTAACACTGAACCTTGCAGCCTGGCTAATTACTTAATCTCTCCTTTACCATCCCTCAGCAAACCTGTGATGGATATCATTTTAGAGGCAAGGAGGCCTAGTACTAGAAAATCTTATGCTGAAAAATGGAAGAGATTCTGTGCCTGGAACCAGTCTCAGTAGATGAGCACAACAGCACCCAATTTACCTCAGATTTTACAATACTTAACTGAGATGCTTCACAAGGGCCTGTCTTTTCCTCCATTAAAATCCACGCCTCAGCCATTTCAGCCCATTATAACGCAGAACCTCCCCTCTTCTCTCATCCACTGCTCAAGCAGTTCCTTAGTGGCCAAAATTTTGAGACCACCCAGGAGAGCTCCAACTCCAGCCTGGGACCTTAATTTGTCTTGGAGAAACTCACTCTACCTCCTTTTGTGCCAGCTGCTACTGCAGACTTAAAATTTCTTTCTTGGAAAACAGCTTTCCTTTTAGCAATCACTTCAGCTAGAAGGGTATCTGAATTACAGGCCCTTATGGCAGTGGAGCCTTTCATCATCTTTCATGCGGACAGGGTGTCCCTCAACCAATCCATCCTTCATGCCCAAGGTGATATCTAGTGTGGCTCTTAATCAGTCCATTCACTTGCCAACCTTCTTTCCCAATCCACAGAATAAAGGGGAACGGATACTGCATTCCTTAGATGTGCACAGACAACTTAGATTCTACTTGGACAGGACTAAACCTCAAAGGAAATCTGAACTGCTGGTGGCATTTGATGCAGGGGCAGAGGGGAAGGCTTTTTCAAAGCAAACCATTTCTAAATGGATAAGCCATTGAATTCATTTCTGCTATAAGCACCATGGAAAACCTATCCCCCAAGGGATCAGACCTCACTCCACCAGGGCTGCAAGTACCTCTGCAGCCTTTCTCCGAGTCGTCCCTACCAGGGACATCCTAGAAGCTGCTACCTGGAGTTCTGTACATATTTTCACCAAGCATCATTTGCTAATTTTCTCTAAATCCAGAGCTGGCTTTGCCACTGCAGTCTTGCAAGGCCTTATAGCTGACCCTAATGCTATCTAAATTCCTCCTCCCAACCATAGCTTTGGGAATCTACCCAAATGTAATGACTGCAACAGTAAAACACAAAGAACATAGTACAGTTGTGTACACTTACCATAAATGTAGATGTTAGAGTGTATTCACTGTTGCAATCCTGGTTACCCTCCCTCCAGCCCCCTAACAACTTTTGGCTATACCTCTACTTTCCTTTACTATGCTTAAACACCTTTCTGGTGTATTTGCTTTTTTGTTGGAGGTATAGCTTTGTGCTTTTATATTTAATTGCTTCTCATTAGGGGGGCACCTGACATCTGAGGCTAGAAAAACTGATGTAATGGCGTTGGCTGCATGTTTTATACCCCTGACGACCTGACGTCCTGACATCATTGAAGAAGGGATAGCAACCAACACAGGACCCAAAACTTTGTTAATCAGGTCGACTGAGGGCTACCTGCAAGCAGATAACCCAAATGGTAATGACTGCAACAGTGAATACTCAAACATCTACATTTATGGTAAGTGTACTCAACTGTACTTTTGTCCTGCATCCTTTCAGACTGTTTTGTGTTCCAAGCTAGGGTTTTTATACAAAAAAGAATAGCATATAGGTCACTGGATAACCTTTATGATATTCTGAGTAGTGATCGTTTATTCCAGCTGGAAGGTTCCATGGAATCTAGTTCCATCGGATGAGCAAGTTCACTAGTTATGGTGGGAGGGCTGCAGTTTGTGTGCAATAGAATGTTTGCATTCTAAATAATTAGTTTTAACTGTTTCATTTGTAATACTGAATGGTACAGTCATTGGCAGTACTAAAAGGGTATGTACTTCAAGAGTATCATGGGTACATTCTATGGTAGTTGAATTTTTACAGTAGTATTTAAAATGAGTACTTCTGTATCATATTAACACTGTAGAAAATCAACTGTGTTTTGTTCTGTACTGCCACAAATAGGTGTACTGCTTTGTTGTATCTCATTGACAAAGCTTCAGATGGTTGCTATAAGAAGCAACTGATTTTTCATTTAGTTTTCTCAGTTAGAAATGGCTGTAAATGAACTGGGTTTCATGTCAGTATATCAACACCATTTTTTCCTAAAAGCAAAAACATCTTTGAAAATGTTTTGTCAGAAGTGCTTTTGGCTAAACTCTGAGTAAATCTTTTTTTGTAGTGGCAAGCCTCCCTCCACCCTCAATGTGGGAGAACACCTCCCACACCCTCTAAATGTAAATATGCCTACTCTGAGGTCACACAACAGTGGCAAAAAGGAAGTTCTCTGCTGTTAATGAAATCACTTTTGGCAAAAATTTTCTTTGGAATGGCAGTTGCCTAAGCTGCCATTGACAGACACACTTCCTATAAATTTTCACAGTATTTCTTGGCAGTTGATCTGCTCGAATTAACAAAGTGAGCTTTCTCTCTACTGCCTTCATGAAAGTCATGAGCTGCAGTAAGTTTCCAGATGAGCATAATAGCTCAGTGTTTTAAGGCTTCTATCTCATTGTTCAGAGACCAGGTTTCGGTCTTGACTTTGTCACTTTGTAGTTTGCATTTTCTCCTTCTGCATTTATGGGTGTTATTTGGGTGCTTCTGGTTTCCTTGAGCCCTCCTAAAAGCATGTTGATCACTTGACTGTTTTGTGCTTCCTTAATGCATCGTGTATACTGTCGCCTTTATGTGCATGAGCTAGGACTGAAAAGGGTCTGGAGAAAAACAATAGATGCTTTACTTAATGGCAAACTGGTAAATACTTCTGGCTTGTACTTGTAAACTTTGCTTTTTTGATGCTGTGAAAAATTTTCAGTTGGTATAAAACTCCGTACAGAGCAAGATTACTGTACACTACCAAGTTTAAGATATTGCACATGTTAAGTTTACTCTATTGTAGTATAACCAGTTTGATTTTGTTGATCTGTTTTGAGTGTAGCAGTCACCTTTTATCATGCATTGTTCTTGCTGACATCCTACAAGAAGGGTGCCTTTGTTAAGCCAAGACAGCTATATAAAATGAAAGTAAATTTCCTTTGTATAGAAAGTCACTCATTTTACATTTTTTTTTTCCTTTGCATAGTATAACTAAGGAATATCCTGTATTGCAGTTCATAAGCAATTTTAGAAGTAAGCTGATGTTCGTGTTTCACTGTTGCAGTCATTACAATTGGGTTATTCTGCTGGCAGACTACCTGCAGTCGGCCTGAGTTCCAAAGTCTAGGTCCGGCTTCGTTTGCTGGCGCCTCCTCCCTGACAGTGCGCCAGGGGTATAAAAGATGCAGCCGACGCCATTTTCTTAAGTCTTTCTTGCCGCGCAGTGCCCGAAGCAAAAGTAGTTTGCAAGTGCTGGTTGGCCGACTCCTGAGATTTTCAAATTCGAATTTCAGATCCGAAGTCTTCATTAAAGCTAAAGCTAAGTACCCCATTGGGGAAACCTTTTTCTTGCTCCAGACAGATGTCAGAAAAAGTTAATAATTGTATTTCTTGTGGGAAGTAAATACCTCATAAGGATTTTCATTCTTACTGTATTCCTTGCCTCGGCCCTGACCACGACGTTGCTAGTTGTCGGTTTTGTGCTAGATTTAACCAACGCACTATTAAGCGTCGGTACAATTTTGCATTTCATTACTTTGGCAGAAAATTCAATTATGTAATGCCGTCAGAACAGCTGACCACCGGAGTTTATAAAAAGCACAAAGGAAAAGAAAAGGACAGGCATCCGAGGTCCAAAACCGACAAAGCTTCCGTTAGGCCTGTCGCCGGTTCTCAATAAGGCATTTTTGCAGCCCCTGATGCCCGCTACCTCGGAGCCACAGGCCGTTTCCGACACGGCTGCTGGAAACTCAAGGTATTGGACACTCAGAAACTATTCCCTCAGATTGGTCCAGAGCCGCTGAGCAGGCATCGGCTTCTGAGGGTGTTTTCCCTACACAGTTATATGTAAAGCCATCTTCAGCTTCAAAGGCAAAGACTAAAGCAGCTCTAAAGACAAAAAAACAAGTACAGCATTCTCCTGGACAGGCCTCCATGCCTAAAAAACAGATGCTTAAAATGGCCAAAGACCAAATTACTTTGATCAGGGGTTCCCATCCCCCTCTTAAGAGGCCTAGGCAAGAGATAGAATATGAATCTTCAGATCAGGTTTCCATTTCTTCTGATTCCTCTTCTGAACAGGAATATTCCCTTCCTCCCTATGAGGATTCTGATGCTGAAGAATCTATCCCTTCAGCCTCACCTCCTGAGGATTATTCTTTTGGGAAGACCCTGCATACTATGAGGGAGCATTTCCATTGGGAGAGCCAAGATTACTCAGAATCCAAGAAAAGGCTCAGAGACTTCCTTTTATTACCCCAGCACAGGCCCCTTGCTATTCCTCCTGTTTTAGACATTGTAGATGTATTTTCAGACTGTCTCCTGACTCTCTACCACCAGCTCCTGTTAAGCCAGACAGAGATACTACAGGGTTCCTGATTCTCATAAATTTCTTTACAAAAACCCTGCTGCTGACCCAGAAACTATTCCTCAGGGTCCTAAGGGGGTCAAGGCTTCCACTGTAAAAAACCCTATCCCCTCTGATAGGGATTCAAGGGCCCTGGACAGATGGGGGAAAAGATTTATACTTCTGCTACCTTGGCTGTTAGAGCTTTAAATTGTCAGTTTCATATGCTTAAATATCAGCAATATCTTATGTCACAGCTTAAACAGAAAATGGTGACAAATTCAGAATGTGCAGAAAACAAAGAAATGCAGGATTTATTGCATGCAGCTGAACAAGTGGGAAAGCATACTTTGCAATGTGGTTTTGATTCTCTAGAGGCCTCCTGCAGGGCCACAGTTACAGGTTCTGTCATTAGGAGGCATGCTTGGTTAAAAGAACAGAATCTGCCCGATCATGTTAAAGCAAAGCTATTAGATGCTTCATTACAACATGATACCTTGTTTGGTGTTAAAGCAGAAGAGGTGCTGAAGAAAATGGAGGACAAAGCTAAATCTATGCAAACAATGAAGGATTTCTTACAGGTACAGCCTCCCAAATTTAGCAGGAACTGGCCTACAAAGAATTGGTCCTTTCCAGTGTCAGACAGGCCACAAAGAGGCAGATACAGACGCCCCAGAGGCAGATCACAGCCCCAAGGCTCATACAGGCCTAAACAATGGGATGTTTCTACCTCCAAAATCGGAGAGGAAAAGTCACAGCCATACAGGAAACAGTCTCAATGACTTTCCCCTGCCAGCATCAAGCACTTATCTTCTGGCAGCTCCTTTGGGGGGAAAACTAGCACTTTTTCACAAAATTGACACATGCTCACCCAGGACAAATGGGTCTTAAATATCGTATCTCAAGGCTACAGGTTCCACTTTCACACCATGCCAAGGCCAAACGGTATGCCAGACCTGCCACGCAATCAATGGGCAGAGGCACAAAAACAAGTTTCATCCCTCATGGACATGAGCCATTCAGCAAGCACCACAGCAAGGGCAGGGACAAGGATTTTACTCAAGGCTATTCTTGGTACCCAGAAAGGACAAGGCCTGGAGACCAATACTGGACCTGTCTATCCTAAACGCATTCCTGGATATTCCAAAATTCAAAATGTTAACTCTGCAGCAGCTTCTGCCCATGCTGGGCAAGAAGGCTTGGCTTGTGACTTTAGACCTAAAAGAGGCATACCTGCATGTCCCAACAATCATGCAGAAGATACCTCAGATTTATAGCTGGCTCAATGCACTACCAATTCTCTGCACTGCCCTTTGGCTTATCTACTGTGCCCAGGGTCTTCACAAAATGCCTGGCACCAGTAATTGCATTTTTCAGACGGAGAATACAAATATATCCTTACTTTGACGACTGCCTTATTCAAGCAGAGAACAAGGACATCCTACTTACAGCATCTGGCGTTTGTAAAAAGTTTACTAACAGATCTAGGGTACACAGTAAACGAAAAGAAATCAAAGCTCGTACCCTCTCAAGAGATAATATTCCTGGGTGCAAGCTTAAATACAACTGCCCAGATGGCTTCTCACGCTAGACAAACACAGACAACTGACTACTTATTTCAAAATGCTTTCAAGAAAGACCCAGTTTGCAAGAAAAATTCTGCAGGCTTTGTGCTTCATGGCATCCTGCATACTGCTAATTCCATATGCAAGACTGCATATGAGGAAACTTCAATGGTATCTGAAAAGTGTTTGGGCTCAACATTGCCACAGCCTGGAAACAATAATTACCATCATTCTCTACATGCAACAGGAGTTTCGATGGTGGGCAAAAGCCTGTCACTTCACGGGACAGCCATTCACCTTACTCACAGCCAGACAGACATTGACAACAGATGCATCAGATTATGCCTGGGGGTGGGCCCATATGGCAGGAAGATGTATTCAGGGCACATGGTCCGGACGTCAAATGCATCTACATATCAATCAAAAAAAGATTCTAGCTGTTCAGAATGCCCTGACAACCTTCAAGGATCAACTTCATCCAGGACAACTAATGATAAAGACGGGACAATACTACAGTCATGTGGTACATAAGCAGGGGGCACGCAATCCTAACCCCTCTGCAGACTAGCCATGAACTTGTGGGGCATAGCACTGACTTGCCAAGTACATCTGCAAGCACAATTCCTGCCAGGAAGGATAAATACTGTGACAGACGAACTAAGCAGAAACCTAATGGATCCCCACAAGTGGAAATTGGATCCACAAGTCTTCAGCATGGTAACAAGGAACTGGGGATGCCCGGACATAGACCTATTTGCCTCCCCTCACAACTGCCAACTACAGAGATTCTGCACAAGCACTTACAAGCAAGCATGGAACGTAGATGCTCTATCTTTCAGCTGGAAAAACCTAACAGTATATGCCTTTCCTCCTCTGCCTCTCCTCCCCAAGGTACTCCTCAAGGTCAGACAAGAGGAGCCAAAAATGATACTGATTGCCCCAGACTGGCCCCACCAGCACTGGTACCCAATCCTAAAGAGCTTCTCAATGCCCAGCTTGGACATTGCCTCAAATTCCTTACTGACCCAACAAGACAGTCTGCACTGCCAACTCGGGACCTTAAACCTGGCAGCATGGCAGCTAATGTAGCCATTCAAGACACACCTCTCTCTAAAGCAGTGATGGATGTTATTTTGGAGGCCAGGAGGCCTAGCACCAGAAAATCGTATGCCGAAAAATGGAAGAGATTCTGTGCTTGGAACCAGGCACTAGGTATTGACATGACTGTTCCAAATATTCCTCAGATTTTGCAATACTTAACAGAGATGCTGGATAAAGGACTTTCCTTTTCATCAATTAAAATTCATGCCTCTGCCATTTCAGCTCATTACAATACAGAACCACCTATTTTCTCTCATCCATTGCTAAGGCAGTACCTCAGAGGGTCCAAAAACATAAGACCCCCAAGGAGAACACCAGTACCTGCTTGGGGCCTCAACTATGTCTTGGAAAAACTCAAACTGCCTCCGTTTGAGCCAGCCTCTGCAGCTGATATAAAATTCTTATCCTGGAAAACAGCTCTGCTCCTAGCAATAACCTCCACTAGACGAGTCTCAGAGTTACAGGCACTCATGGCTGTGGAACCTTTTATCATCTTCCATCCTGACAGGGTTTCTCTAAGGACAAAACCCTACATTTATGCCTAAGGTGTAGTGTCCAGTGTGGCCCTTAACCAAACAGTTCATTTGCCTACCTTTTACCCAAACCCACAGAATAAGGGTGAGAGATTTCTGCATTCTTTGGACATTCACAGGCAGCTACGCTTCTACTTGGACAGAACCAAAGCTTTCAGAAAAACTGAACAACTTCTAGTGGCATATGCTGCAGGATCACAAAGAAAGCCCATCTCAAAACAGACTATTTCAAAGTGGATAGGCCACTGCATTCGTTTCTGCTATTCACAGCATGGCAAATCAGTGCCTAAGGGCATTAGGCCACATTCAACCAGAGCAGCAGCCACTTCAGCAGCCTTCCTCAGAGGAGTACCAACCAAAGACATCTTAGAGGCTGCAACTTGGAGTTCAGTGCATACTTATACAAAGCACTATCACTTACCTCTCTACTCTAAATCCAGGGCAGGCTTTGCCACTGCAGTTCTGCAGGGCCTGATAGCCTCTCCTAATCCTATTTAGCCAGCCTCCCAACCTTAGCTTTGGGATTCAACCCAATTGTAATGACTGCAACAGTGAAACACGAACCTAGTACAGTTGTGTACCTACCATAAATGTAGATGTTCAAGTGTATTCACTGTTGCAGTCCAGGTTACCCTCTCACCATACCCCTTTTCCTTGCTGGGACTTATCTGTACTTCTCTATTCTATACAACCTATGTGGTGTATTTGCTTGTAGATGAAGGAAAAGTTGTTTTTTTGTGTATGCATGGCTTATTGGCATGATTTAGCCTACCTTTTTAGGGGCACCTGACATCTGGGGCAAGAAAAACTGAAGAAAATTGCATCAGCTGCATCTTTTATACCCCTGGCGCACTGACGTCAGGGAGGAGGTGACAGCAACCGACGCCAGATCTAGACTTTGGAACTCGGGCCGACTGTGGGTAGCCTGCCAGCAGGATAACCCAATTGCAATGACTGCAACAGTGAATACACTCAAATATCTACATTTATGGTAGGTACACAACTATACTTTCTTTAATCTCCTCCAGTATTAAGTGGCGGAAGAAAGCCGAGCTTTTGGGTGCATGTTCAGCATTCTTTAAATGAAAAAAAATATTTCTGAATACAGCTAAAATGCATGTTTGCACAGTGTTTGATCATTGGCAGGGAGTGGGAGTGTCACTTGTTTGAGATTGGCAAAACAGGTTATGTAATTAATTTTTTTTTTTATTTAACATTTGTTTCCTAGGAAATTTTGACTGGGACATGGCCCATTTTCAGTGGAAGCCTGAGGAAAGACGCTCCATATGTATGCCTTTGGAATGTGGGAGGAAACTAGAGCACCAGGAGGAGACCCACACGAATGCAGGGGGGACATGCAGACTCCACACAGAAGGCACCTCAGCCGAGAATCAAACTGGTTGCTGTGAGGCGACACTGCTAACCGCTGCCCCACTATGCCCCTAATCAAGTGTGGAGATTGTTTGGGGAAAAAGTGAAAGCCAGAAAACATGACAGTTTTCGAACTGGACAGCCACTTCTTCAGAAACAACACCCACAAACAATCCAAGTCAGTCACAGAGGTGGATAAAATGTCTCACCATTGACATCTGAAGTATCCTATTTTATCCACTTGTTCAATCCAACATAGGACTGAAACAGCCTGTCTGATCTGATCCATTCATTTGCCACTGTCCTTCTGCCTCAAGCTCCTGAACTTTGCCTTCCCATAATGCTCTGCATCCTATCTAGCCTCAGGTCTCATTTGCTGCCATTGGAAACAGAGAAATCCAAATGTCGCTCAGCTAAGTCCTGTCTTTTTATGGTTTTATTTCAGTCTTCTGTGCAAAAAAAAAAAAATCTTGTTCTAGTTGATTACAACCTTTAATTATTTTTCTTGAACTTTGCTCATTGCAACCTCTACTCCTCTAAGTAATTATACAAACTGTCTAGTGTCCTGTTTTTCTTTCAGCATGTATATAATGAAAGAAAAAAAAGGTGGTTATTAACCTCTGCTGTTTCTACCTGATTTACTGTAGCTGGTGTTGCTTTACCATAACTGTGCTTAGTATTAGTTAGTGCACCTTACCTGTACTACTATGGATTAAAGTTTTAAAAAGTATGTTAAGTCCATCCATCCTAATCACTTTTTGCACATGGGATCAGGGTGTGACATCAGCATGATCTATGTGACTCTTGCATTGTTTAACACCTGATCACTTCAGTGGTGACTAAGATTTATCAGAAGTTCAGATCCAGGGCCCTTGCAGATTGTCGCAACAAGTTAATATTAAAAAGTCTTTTGTTTCCCGATGCACAAAAAGGTGAGAGGAAAAGGTAGAGAGAGAAAAGGACAGAGTCCCACGTGGATCCAGGCAGTCCTCATAGCCTGTTCCGTCTTTCCAGTTGCGTGCATTCAGGTCCCTCATTATCAGTGCCAACTCATGTTGTTCTGCAGCTTCTGCCTGAATGTAGTTTCTTCATCTCTCACAACCCTGCTATGGGGCATAAGTTGAGATTACGAATCATGCCCTGTCCTTACACTGGAGTCTGATTGCCACGAGTCTGTCACTAATTCTGATGACATCCTTCATTGTCTTCTGGCACCTCTCACTGTTTTGCTCAACACGGCTATCTCGGAGTAACGCATGCTGGGCATTTGGATAGCCAACCAATAGCTGATTGACCCAGGGCCAATAGGGGGCACAAACCCCTCCCATTCTTATGAGTCCCTGGTGTAGGTTTCAAACCACTTTTCAATGGCAAATACCCATGCCCATTTTTGGCAACATTAGTCAGTCACCAAATCACCTAGAGCCCATTTTTGCCCAGGCATGGTGCGCAGTCTATGATCCATGATGTTCATCGTGTTACACTGCTGCAGTCATTACACTTGGGTTATCCTACCGTCAGGGTGTCCCGCAGTCGGCCCGAGTTCCAAAGTCTTGGTCCAGCGTTGGTTGCTGTCACTTCTTCCCTGACGTCAGTGCGTCAGGGGTATACAAGATGTAGCCAATGCCATTTTCTTCAGTCTTTCTTGCCATGTGGTGCCCGATGCAAAAGCAGTTCGCAAGTGCCGGTCGGCCGACTCCTGAGATTTTCATTCCGAATCCAGAACCGAAGTCTTCTACAAAGCTAAGTACCCCATTGGGGAAACTTTTTCTTGCCTCAGACCGATGTCAGTAAAAGTTAATAATTGTATTTCTTGTGGGAAGCAAATACCTCATAAGGATTTCCATTCCTATTGTATCCCTTGCCTAGGCCCAAACCACGACGTCACAGGTTGTTGGTTTTGTGCTAGGTTTAACAAGCGCACTATTAAACGTCTGTTTTATTTTACCCGACATTATTTTGGCAGAAAATTCAATTACACCATGCCGTCGGAACTACCAACGACCGGGTTACACAAAAAATGCAAAGACAAGGACAGGCATCCGAGGCCCAAAACTGACGCAGCCTCTTCTAAGCCAGTCGCTGGTTCTCCGGTTTTCAGCTTGGCACCTTCGCAGCCCCTGACGACCACTTCTTTGGAACCACAGGCCTCCTCTGACTCCCACATGGAGATGGCTGGGCCTTCGAATACACCAGACTTGCAGCCTACCGAGACTAACCCTTCAGTGGGCTCCGGAGTAGCCGAACAACCCACAGCTTTAGTCTTCAGGCCTACTCAGTTAACCATTAAATCTTCTGTTAAAACCTAAAACAAAAACAACTTCAGCATTCACCAGGACAGGCCTCCATGCCTAAGAAACAGATGCTCAAAATGGCCGAAGACCTAATTACTCTGATCAGGGGATCCCACCCTCCCCCTGATAAAAGGCCTAGACAGGATGCAGACTGACTCATCCGACCAGGTGTCCATCTCCTCAGATTCATCCTCAGACCAAGGATACTCTTTACCCCCTTATGAGGATTCTGATGCGGAGGAATCTATTCCTTCAACCTCTCTACCAGAAGACTACTCCTTTGGGGGAAACCTTACATACCATGCGGGAGCATTTCCATTGGGAGGGTCAGGACTACTCAGAATCCAAGAAAAGGCTCAGAGATTTCCTTTTATTACCTCAACACAGACCCCTTGCTATTCCGCCAGTGTTAGATATTGTGGATGATGTTTATTCTGAATCCAATTTAAATCCTGATTCTTTACCTCCTGCTCCAGTTAAGCCAGACAGATAGTACAGAGTCCCTGACTCACACAAATTCCTTTATAAAAGCCCTGTTGCTGACCCTGAAACTATTTCCCAGGGTCCCAAAGGGGTAAAGGCCTCAACAGCAAAAAAATCCCGTCCCCTCTGACAGAGATTCCAGAGCATTAGACAGATGGGGTAAGAAAGTGTATACATCTGCAACTTTAGCAATGAGAGCCTTAAATTGCCAGTTTCACATGCTTAAATATCAGCAGTATTTGATGTCTCAGTTGAAACAAAAAATGCTGCCAAATTCAGATCTTCCTAATTATAAGGAAATGCAGGATTTATTGCATGCAGCTGAACAAGTGGGAAAACATACTTTGCAATGTGGTTTTGATTCCTTAGAGGCCTCCTGTAGAGCAGCAGTTACAGGGTCTGTCATTAGAAGACATGCTTGGTTAAAAAAGCAGATATTACCAGATCATGTTAAAGCAAAATTATTAGATGCACCTTTGCAGCAGGATGTTTTATTTGGAGTTAAGGCAGATGAGGTATTAAAGAAAATGGAGGATAAAGCAAAATCTATGCAAATGAAGGATTTCTTACAGGTTCAGCCTCCTCGATTTATCAGAAATTGGCCAACAAAGAATTGGTCCTTTCCAGTTTCAGACGGACCTCAAAGGGGGCAGATACAGACGTCCAAGAGGCAGAGGTCAACCACAAGGTACTTACAGGCCTCGACAATGGGGTGCTTCAACCCAGAAAAAAAGGGGAAGACAGGCATCAACCTTATAAAAAAACAGCCCCAATGACTTCCCACTACAGCTGCCAAACATCTCTTTCTTGGCAGTCCCCTTGGGGGGAAAACTGGCACTTTTCATTCACAATTGGCAAATGATCACCAAAGACAAATGGGTTCTCAATATTGTGTCTCAAGGTTACAGGTTCAACTTTCTCACACTGCCAAGGTTAAAAGGAATGTCAAATCTGCTACCAAATCAATGGGCAGAGGCTCAGAGACAAATTACAGCACTCATGGACATGAGAGCTATTCAAAAGGTACCAACACAGGAGCAAGGACAAGGATTTTACTCAAGACTCTTTCTGGTTCCCAGAAAGAACAAAGCCTGGAGGCCCATTCTGGATGTTCCAAAATTCAAAATGTTGACACTACAGCAGCTTCTTCCCATTCTGGGCAAGAAAGCTTGGCTTGTAACTTTGGACCTCAAGGAGGCATACCTGCATGTCCCTATCAGACAAAATTGCAGAAGATACCTCAGATTCTTAGCAGGTTCAATGCATTACCAATTCTCTGCACTGCCCTTTGGCTTATCTACTGTGCCCAGGGTCTTTACAAAATGCCTGGCACCAGTAATTGCATTTTGCAGACAAAAAGGAATTCAAATTTACCCATACTTGGACAACTGCCTTATCCAAGCAGAAAACAAAGACATTCTTCTAAAGCATCTGGCATTTGTAAAATTACTGCTAATTTGCCTAGGGTACACAGTAAACAAAAAGAAATCAAAACTAGTGCCCTCACAAGAGATATTACTGGGTGCCAGCTTAAATACAATGGCCCAGATGGCATATCTCATGCCAGACAAGCAAGGACAACTGACTCGATATTTCCAATTGATGGCAACAAAAACCCAACTCCCTGCAAGAAAAATTCTGCAGGCCTTGGGTTACATGGCATCTTGCATACTACTAAGTCCATATGCCAAACTGCATATGAGGAAACTACAATGGTACCTAAAGAGTGTCTGGTCTCAACACTGTCACAGTTTGGAAACAGTAATGCCACTTATTCCTTGCCTTCAACAGGAGTTATGATGGTGGGCTCAAGCCTGTCACCTCAACAAGGGGACAGCCTTTCACTCATCCCACAGCCAGGCAAACACTGACAACAGATGCTTCGGATTATGCCTGGGGAGCACACATGGCAGGAAAATGTATTAAGGGCAAGTGGCCCGCAGAACAAAGGCAACTTCACATCAATCAAAAAGAGATGCTAGCTGTACAAAATGCCTTTATAGCTTTCAAGGACCTTCTGTATCCAGAACTACTACTACTGAAGATGGACAACACCACAGTTATGTGGTACATAAACAAGCAATGGGGCACTCATTCATATCCCCTCTGCAGACAAGCCATGACCTTGTGGAACACAGCTATAACCTTTCAAGTTCATCTGCACGCACAATTCCTGCCAGGAGAGAAAAACACACTGGCAGACGACTTAAGCAGAAACATCATGGATCCGCACGAGTGGAAATTACATCCACAAATGTTCAGGATGATAAAACAGAAATGGTGGAGCCCAGACATAGATCTGTTCACATCCCCAATGAATTTCCATCTACACAAATTCTGCACAAGGACTTACCACCCCACAAGCATGGAAAGTGGATGCCCTCTCTTTCAGCTGGAAAAACCTGCAAATATACACTTTCCCACCAATACCCCTCCTTTCAAAGATACTCATAAAAGTCAGACAAGAAAGGCCAAAGATGATCCTGATTGCCCCAGACTGGCCACGCCAGCACTGGTACCTAATCTTAAAGAACTTAGCACAAGGACCACCATGGATTTTGCCTCAGATCTCTCAACTTCTGACTCGGCGAAACAATCAGATACTTCACGGCCAGCTCAAGACTTTAAACCTGGCTGCATGGCAGATCCTTTAGTCAAGCAAACAATGCCTCTCTCCAAAGCTGTTATGGATATCATTATGGAGGCCAGAAGGCCTAGCACCAGGAAAGCCTATTCAGATAAATGGAAGAGATTCTGTGCCTGGAACCAGGCTCACAGCCTTGACCCTCTTGTCCCAAACATTCCTCAAATACTACAATACTTGACTGAGATGCTGGACAAAGGCCTCTCCTTTTCATCCATTAAGATCCATGCTTCTGCCATCTCTGCTCATTACAACACAGATCCACCATTTTTTTCTCATCCTTTGCTAAAACAGTACCTCAGAGGGGCTAAAAACATAAGACCGCCCCGTAGAGCACCAACTTGGGACCTCAACCTCATCTTGGAAAAATTAACTTTACCTCCTTTTGAGCCAGCTAACTCAGCAGACTTAAAATATGTCTCTTGGAAAACTGCTCTGCTGCTGGCAATTACCTCAGCTCGAAGAGTTTCAGAATTACAGGCACTAATGACAGTGGAACCTTTCATCATTTTCCACCAAGACAAGGGTGTCTTTAAGAACAAACCCTACTTTTATGCCAAAGGTGGTATCAAGTGTGGCTCTAAACCAAACTATTCACTTGACAACTTTTTATCCAAATCCACAGAGCAAAGGGGGAGAGACTACTGCATTCCTTGGACACACACAGGCAGTTACTTTTCTACTTGGACAAAACAAAAGCTTTCGGGAAAACTGAGCAATTATTTGTAGCATATGCTGCAGGAACACAAGGAAAAGCCATTTCAAAACAGACCATTTGAAAATGGATAGGGCATTGTATACGTTTCTGCTATACACACCATGGGAAAACTGCACCTAACAGCATTAGGTCTCATTCCACCAGGGCAACAGCCACTTCAACTGCCTACCTCAGAGGAGTACCTACCAAGGACATTTTGGAAGCAGCAACTTGGAGTTCTGTACATACCTTCACCAAGCATTATCATCTGCCTCTTGACTCTAAATCCAGAGCTGGCTTTGCCACTGCAGTTCTGCAGGGCCTTATAGCCACCCCTAATGTCATATGGAAAAAGCCACCCTACCTCAGCTTTGGGATTCTACCCAAGTGTAATGACTGCAGCAGTGTAACACGATGAACATAGTACAGTTTTGTACCTACCATAAATGTAGATGTTCGAGTGTATACACTGCTGCAGTCCAGGTTACCCTCCCTCCTTCCCCTCTTACTTGTTGCTACTTAACCTAGTATTCTACCCTTTGCTATCTATGGGGAGTATTTGCTGGTAACAAAGTATTTGTTTGCTTTTTGTATGTATGTTTTATTAGCAATTCTCATTGCCTACCTTTTGGGGGCACCTGACATCTGGGGCAAGAAAAACTGAAGAAAATGGTGTTGGCTGCATCTTATATACCCCTGGAGCACTGACGTCAGGGAAGAAGCGACAGCAACCGACGCCGGACCAAGACTTTGGAACTTGGGCCGACTGTGGGACCGCCTGACGGCACGATAACCCAAGTGTAATGACTGCAGCAGTGTATACACTCGAACATCTACATTTATGGTAGGTACAAAACCGTACTTTCTATCTGGAGTATACACTACACTACACTACACAAGTGTGATGTTCAAAGCAGTTTGTTGCATCGCTTCTCTTCCAATGATGTGCACCATCTAGAGTTTGTGCTGTTTGAGATGGAAACAGCATGTTTTTGGTACGTGGGAGGCGCTCTCCACAGAGACTCAATGAAAACATACTAACTCCATACAGGCATTGGCCAAAGGTCAGATCAAACTTTGTACCTTGTGCGTAGGAGGTAAATATCTTAACCATTATTCCAGTTGTGTCTTGTGAAGTAAGTTAAGGAAAAATTACCTGTACATAGTCTTTTCTTTTGTGTTACTGATTTTTGTGGTTAGAGGTCTGCCTTTCCATGGCAACTGCCTGTTGCCTAACAAAAAATGGTCTGCTTTTATAGAGCAGTCTCGTGACAGCTGTTCAGAATCTTCCTGCATTTGAAGGTAAGTACAATGTCCTTCCATATTACTATTTCAGTATTCTTCACCTAAAGGATCTCCAGCCAAGTAAGGCCCAATATCCAGCCAGTGTACTGCCATACAACACATGTATGCTCCCCGTGTAGGGCATAAACGTGACATGCAGATGCAAACACTCCCAACTACTTTGCTGCTAGTCCAAACACTGCTATGGCCCATCAGTCTGAATGCCCTTCTGATGTGCTGGTTACTAAAGCTGTCTTTTCAGATGTGCCCTATTGGGGATGTTCTTTGTGTTTCACTGTTGCAGTCATCACATTTGGGTTATCTGCTTGCAGTAGCCCTCAAGTCGGACTGGTTAACAAAGTCTTGGATCCAATGTCGGTTGCTGTCTCTTCTGTGACGTCAGGTCATCAGAGGTATAAAACATGCAGCTGACATTACATCAGTCTTTCTTGCCGTTCAGTGCCTGAACCAGAAGCAATTGGTAAGTGCCGGTCGGCCGACTCCTGAAATTTTCTTTTTCAAGTTTCAGAACCGAAGTCTTCAACTAAAAGCTAAGTACCCCATTGGTTAAACAACTTTTTCTTGCTCTAAACCGATGTCAGTAAAAGTAAATAATTGCATTTATTGTGGAAAGCAAATACCTCAAAGATTTTCATTCATACTGTATTCGTTGCCTAGGCCTTGACCATGATGTTACCTCTGTCGGTTTTGTGCCTTATTTAAACGTTGAACTATCCGTCGTCTGTATATTTTCGCTTCTAAATGTTTTGGTGCTCTGTTTAATTATCCTGATATGTTTTTGGTAAGCAATCCAACTACAGACATTCCGAAAAAACGCAAAGATAAAGACAGGCCGCCGAGGTGCCAGTACTCAGTGAGGCACTTTTGCAGCCCCTGATACCCACTACTTCAGATTCGCAGGCCTCTACTGAGACCCATTCGGAGTCCGGTATGCCATGAGATGCTTCAACTGTGGAACCTGTGGATGTCTCTACCATGGATGGGTCCGGAGCTGCTGTGCAGGCAACGGCTTCTGAGGGTGTATTCAGGCCTACGGACTTGCATATTAAACAGACGCCAGCTTTCTTCTTCAAGGCCTAAAACTCGAGCCATGCCTAGAAAACTGATGCCCAGAACACATGGTCAGGCTTCTATGCCTAAAAAACAAATGATAAGAATGACTGAAGACTATATTACTTTTAGGGGAAGCCAACCTTCCCCCTCTGAGATCTAGGACTGAGTTTTCTTATGATACTTCTGACTAGGAATCTGAAATTTCTGTTTCCTCTAATGACTAGGATTTACCTTTATCTACCTATGCGGATTCTGATGATGAGGACTCTATTCCCTCTGCTTCCTCCTCAGAAGATTTCTCTCTTGGTGAAACCTTGCATACTCTCAGGGAGCGTTTTCATTGGGAAAGTCAGGATTTCTCTGATTCTGAAAAGAGGCTGAGGGATTTCTTACTCCTGCCTCAGCACAGGCCTTTAGCTGTACCACCTGTACTGGGCATTGTTGGTGATGCCTTCTCGGAATCTAGCATGGCCCCTGACTCTTTACCTCCTGCTCCCAGAAAACCTGATAGATATTACAGGGTTCCTGACTCTCAAGTTCCTTTTCAAAATTCCTACTGCAGATCCTGAAATCAAGGGCATTAAAGCTACTACTGCCAAAAATCCTACCCCCCTCTGACAGACTCTAGGGCGCTGGATAGATGGGGTAAGAAGTTATACACTTCTGCAACTTTGGTCATTAGGGCCTTGAATTGCCAGTTTCATATTTTAAAGTATCAGCAGCATATTTTTGGATTGCTTAAACAGAAAATTATGTTGATTCCTGATTGTGCTGAAAATAAGGATGTACAGGATTTAATGCATTCTGCTGAACAAGTTGGCAAGCATACGTTGCAATGTGGTTTTGATTCACTAGAGGCATCTTGCAGGGCTGCTGCAATTGTGTCTGTACTTAGAAGGCATGCTTGGCTTAAGGAGCAATCCTTGCCAGATCAGGTTAAAGCGAAATTACTGGATGCTCCCTTAAACCAGGACCACCTGTTTGGCAACAAGGCAGAAGTTGTTCTTAAAAAGATGGAGGAAAAAGCAAAATCTGTGCAAACTGTTACAGATTTTTTACAAGTATAACCTCCAAGGTTTAGTAGGCTTTGGCCTTCCAAGAATTAGTCCTTTCCGGCCTCTTCCAGACCTTCTCAGTCCAAATCCAAGTCCAGCAAAGTTCCTAGGCTCCAGTCCCAGGGTATGCACTGGACTAAGCAGTGGGGGGCCTCCACTTCCAAATCTGGGAGTAATAAAACTCGCCCCTATGGTGAACTGTCTGAATGACTTCTTTTTAAAACTTCCAAGCATTTCTCAACTGACTGCCCCTTTGGGGGGAAAGATTGCACTTCATGCAAAGAACTGGGGACTCATTACCCAGGACAAATGGGTGTTAAATATAGTCTCCCAAGGATACAAATTTCACTTCCACACATTACCAATTCCAAGCAGTTGGCCGGATCTACCTCCAAATTGGTGGGCAGAGGCCCAAAAGCAAGTACTCTCTCTCTTAAGCATATGGGCTCTTCAATTGGTACCAGAAGAGGAAAAGGGACAAGGTTCCTATTCAAGATTTTTCCTGGTACCCAGAAAATACAATTTGTGGTGTCCTATCCTGGACCTGTCTACTCTAAACACTTTTTGGTGATTCCAAAATTCAAGATGCTGACTTCACCAATTGCTTCCTATGCTAGGCAAAGATGCCTGGTTGGCAACAGTAGATTTAAAGGAAGCTTACCTGTACATCCCAATCAGGAAATCTTGCAGAAGATACCTACGCTTCAAAGCAGGCTACACTCACTATCAGTTCTACACACTGCCCTTTGGCTTCTCTACTGTGCCCAGTGTATTTACGAAGTGCCTAGCTCCAGTCATTGCATTTTGCAGGCAAAGAAATATTCAAATATATCCATATCTGGATAATTCAGGCAGAAAACCAAGACATACTTTTGAATCATCTGGCTTTTGTACAAAGGGTGCTAACTTGTCTGGGGTACACCATAAATGAAAAGGAAATCACACCTGGTACCCTGTCAACAAATTATATTCTTGGGAGCAAGCTTGAATACAACTTCCCAGATGGCTTTCCTCATGCCAGAGAAACAAATTCACTTGACAACCTACTTCAAACAAGTGGCTACAAAAACCCTGCTATCTGCAAGACAAATACTTCAAGCCTTGGGGTTCATGGCCTCCTGCATTCTTCTAATTCCATATGCAAGACTGCATATGAGGAAACTGCAATGGTATCTAAAAAGCCTATGGTGTCTACACTCTCAGGATCTAGAAGCAATGATTTCTGTCATACCTTACCTATGCCTAGAGTTCCTTTGGTGGGCAGAGGCCTGCCACCAAAACAAGAGACTACCATTCACACTACCCCTTTCCGCCCAAACCCTAACAACAAACACATCAGACTATGCATGGGGGACGCACCTGGCAGGGAAGTGCATTCAGGGCTAATGGATCCCAAGTCAAATGCACCTACACATCAATCTAAAAAAAAAAAAAATTGTTAGCAGTACAGAATGTTCTGACAGCCTTCAGGGACCACATTCTTCCAGGACAATTAATGGTAAAGACAGACAACACCATTGTTATGTGGTACATAAACAAGTAGGAGGTACACATTCTTACTCCCTCTGCAGACTAGCCATGGCATTGTGGAACACAGCTTTGAGCTACCAAGTATCTGCAAGCTCAATTCCTGCCAGGAAAACTAAATACACTGGCAGACGGACTAAGCAGAAATCTCATGGACCCACACGAGTGGAAACTGGAACCTAGGATTTACAACATGTTGACAAGCAACTAGGGGAGCCCAGATATAGACCTGTTTGTCTCCACCCAGAGCTATCAATTAGAAACATTTTGCAGAAGGACTCCCCACAGACAAGCTTCAAAAGTGGATGCTCTGTCAACTGGAAAAACATAACTGTTTATGCCTTTCCTCCTTTGATCTTTAGTAGTGCGTTGGGGAGCAGAGGCAAACCAAGGACGATTTTGATTGCAGCAGACTAGCCATGCCAACACTGGTACCCCCTCCTGCGCAGTGTGTCACTGTTGGCCCCATGGCACCTGTCTCAGACTCCTACCCTGTTGCCTCAGCAGGAGAACCAGATTCTGCACCCTCAGCTTCAAACACTGAACCTAGCAGCCTGGCTAATTACGTAATCTCTCCTTTATCATCCCTCAGTAAATGAGTGATGGATATTTTAGAGGCAAGGAGGCCTGGTATTAGAAAATCTTATGCTGAAAAATGGAAAAGATTCTGTGCCTGGAACCAGTCTCAAGGGATGAGCACAGCAGTACCCACTTTACCTCAGATTTTACAATACTTAACTGAGATGCTTCACAAGGGCCTGTCTTTTTCCTCAATAAAAATTCACGCTTCAGCCATTTCAGCTCATTATAACACAGAACCTCCAATCTTCTCTCATCCACTGCTAAAGCAGCTCCTCAGTGGGGCCAAAAATTTAAGACCACCCAGGAGAGCTCCAACTCCAGCCTGGGATCTTAACTTTGTATTGGAGAAACTCACTCTTCCTCCTTTCGAGCCAGCTGCTACTGCACATTTAAAATTCCTTTCTTGGAAAACAGCTTTCCTTTTAGCAATCCCTTCAGCAAGAAGGGTATCTGAATTACAGGCCCTTGTGGCAGTGGAGCCTTTCATCATCTTTCTTGTGGATTGGGTGTCCCTCAGGACCAATCCCTCTTTCATGGCAAAGGTGGTATCCAGTGTGGCCCTTAATCAGTCCATTAATTTGCCAACCTTCTTTCCTAATCAACCGAACAAAGGGGAATGGATACTGCACTTCTTAGATGTGCACAGACAACTTAGATTCTACTTGGACAGGACTAAACCTCAAAGGAAATCTAAACAACTGCTGATGACATTTGCTGCAGGGACAGAGGGGAAGGCTATTTCAAAGCAAACCATCTCCAAATGGATAGGCCATTGCATTCATTTCTGTTATAAGCACCATGGAAAACCTATCCCACAGGGGGGATCAGACCCCACTCAACCAGGGCTGCACCTACTAGGGACATCTTAGAAGCTGCTACCTGGAGTTCTGTACATACTTTCACCAAGCATTTGCCAATTTTCTCTAAATGCAGAGCTGGCTTTGCCACTGTAGTCTTGCAGGGCCTTATAGTTGGTCCTAATGCTATCTAAATTCCTCCTCCCATCTGTAGCTTTGGAAATCTACCCAAATGTGATGACTGCAACAGTGAAACATGAAGAACATAGTACAGTTGTGTACACTTACCATAAATTTAGATGTTTGAGTGTATTCACTGTTGCAGTCCTGGTTATACCCTCCCTCCAGCCCCCTGACGTCTTTTGACTATGCCTCTTCTCTCCTTTACAATGCTTAAAAGCTTTTTGGTGTATTTTCTTTTTTGTTGAAGGTATATCCTTGTATATATCTAGATTTAATTGCTTCCCATTAGGGGGGCACCTGACATCTGGGGCAAGAAAAACTGATGTAATGACGGCTGCATGTTTTCTACCCCTGGATGACCTGACTTCATGGAAGAGGAGACGGTAACCAACGTAGGACCCAAGACTTTGATCAGGCCAACTGAGGCCTACTGCAAGCAGATAACCCAAATGCGATGACTGTAACAGTGAATACACTCGAACATCTACATTTATGGTAAGTGTACACAACTGTACTTTTCTTCATTTCTGTTTTTGTTTAATACTGTGTTCATGTCATGCAGAAAGGGAAAATATCCATCTGGGAGGCAGATTCCCCATAAGGACTGTCACAACCAGTCTCTCTTGTTTGCGTGCTTTCCATGGTTATAAGCAGTGTTCTATCTGCCAGGCATTTTTGCCTAAGACCCTATGTAGTCACCTTTCGTCTTTGTCCATTTACCTTGAGAATCAGTATCTTAATTTGCTGGCTCAGGGTGCTATGGCAGAATCCTTCCATCCCGAGGGTCAGCTCTCTGCCAAGAATGTGGCCAAAAAGTTCAGGCACAATCTGACTGCTGTCCAGCCTCCCCAGACATCAATCTGGAGGCTGGTGAAAGCCTTGACGACCATCCGGGGGCTTTCTTTGGATTCTTCTACCGCAAAACTATGGAAGGCCAGCATGGGTCCGAATTCTCACACATCCTCTGAGGCTTTTCAGTCATCTGTACCTGACATTGAGGGAACCTTGACTGATTATATTCAATAGACCAAGGGGAATTCCTAAGATTTTAGTGAGGGAGGAGATTCCAACAACTATTAGTCACATCAGGGGTCTGAATCTCCTCTGGTGTTTTGAACAGACATCCCGCAGGGAAAGAAATAGATGACAAAGCATATTTCCCCTGTTGTGAAGGACCTCCAGTATGAATGGCAGAATTTCACTCTGGGTTTATTTAATGTTTTGGATTTGAAGCAACCTCAAGGAGTCTCCGTTCCTGCTCCCCCGGTCTTCCACACCTGTCGATTTCCTAGGGAGTTAGATTCCTCATATAAGGATATGCATTTGCGGGAAGAATCGGTGTATTCTTTCCCAATCTGTTCCCCCTTTGATTGCGGTTCAGAGGAAGAGGATTCCTAAATTCCAGACTCCCCTTCAGATGAGCTCACCTTTGGGGATACCGTTGCCTCTATGATGGAACATTTTAAGTGGGATTGTTCCCAAGTCTCTGATATTCGAAAGAAAGGTACTACAAGACCCACAGATGGAGTCTACCAAGCCATCTGCTGTTCCTCCTGTTCTGGCTACCCTCTTGGATACATTTTCTGCAGCTTTAGAAGTCCCTGACTTTGTCTCCTGCACCAAAAAAGCCAGATAGGTTGCACAAGGTTCCTGAGGGGTGCAAATTTCTTTATAAATGCCCTTCTGTTAACTCTTCTGTATTGTCAGTCTCTTCTGACAAGGCTTCCAGTTTGCTACCTTCTGATAAAGAGAGTAGGGCCACAGAACAGTTAGGCAAGGCTAACATTACTGTGGTGGTCTCCGTTTTGATAAGGAGAACCCCTGGCTTGAGATTGGGTTTGAAGGATGCCCGAGCCTTTTGTACTGCCATCATTTCCTTCTGATTGATGCGTAAGGGAAGGTGATGGGCATCCCAAAGTCTTTGGGTGCACCTACCTGCTAGGTGAGCACCCCAAGCAATGTCTGAGGTGTCGGTGGTGATGGGTCTGCCTGTTAGGGTGGAGGATGAAGGGACATAGTAATCTGAATTGATTTTTTTATGGGATACACAGAAGGTTTATTTAGCAGAATAAAAATGAGGGATAAAAGTGAGTGCTACATGAGAGAGGGGCACACTAGAAGTACAAAGTAAATGGCCTGGATATTTGAAGTAATTTTACTCCATACCTTATCACTTACATTGCTAGCTGTAAGGTAGCATAGAATTAGAACCACCATCTACTTCTGTAACCGGTATGTCTGCTTGCTCCTTCTCTTTAACTAGAGACAGAGGAGAGTTGATTGCGGGTTTGATCTTGACACTTGTTGTAACAACTCAGCAGTAAGAGCTATCTAGTGCATGGAGCATGGTGATTATGCTCCAATATCAGGAAAACGACAAACTAGTTGAGTGCGTCTGTAGTGTGAGACCCGATCTTAATTGTTAACCAGCCCATGTTAGTGCTAGGCACTAAATCATGACAGTGCTGGATGACAAATGACATTGGCCCCTCCACCAAGAGGGCAACAAAAGCACAGGGACAAGAGCTAGGAAAAGGGGATGGAGGGAGAGACTGAATACTGCAACAGTGAAGAGAACAACATCTACTGTTATGGTAAGATTTTACCCAATCTTACCGTCTGCGGGCTAGCCATGAACCTCTGGCTGACAGCCTCCTCCATGGGGATTACACCTAATTGCCCAATACCTACTAGAGATCAACACCACCCTGGCAGACCACCTAAGCATAAACTTACTGGACCCCCATGAATGGCAGCTCCACAGAAAAATCTTTTTGCAAGTCATTCAGGAATGGGGGAGTCTGAAGGTGGATCTCTTTGCTTCGCACCTCAACCACCAGCTGAAAAAATTCTGTACCCAGGGAGTATCCCCCACCTAGTGTGGAAGGTGGATGCCTTGACCTTCCACTGGAGCTCCTTCCTCTGCCTCTGATTCTCAAGGTACTGATCAAGATAAGGGATGAGAGACCAAAGGCCATTCTCATTGCTCCAGATTTGCCCCGACAGCATTGGTACCCCTTACTGCGCAGCCTGACATTACAGCCTCCCAGGCAGCTACCCCTGATCTCAGACCTCTTGTCCCAGGTGGGGATGCTGCACCCAGACTTGCAGACTCTCAAACTGTCAGCATGGCTAATACTTTAAAAGTAAACAGGTCCTAGACATTATCACAGAGGCCAGAAGACCCAGCACCAGAAAATCTTATGCAGGGAAATGGAAAATATTCTGCTCCTGGAGCCAGTCTAGAGGAGGCAGTACTTCACAACCTTCCATCACTCTTATCCTGAACTACCTAGCCAAGTTACTCAATAGTGGCCTGTCCTTCTCTTCTATTAAAATCCATGCCTCAGCCATTTCAGCTCATTTCGATACAGACCAGCCTCTCTTCTCACATCCTTTGATTAAACAATTCCTCAGAGGGGCTACTAATATCAGACCTTCCAGAAGGCCACCCATGCCTGCCTGAAACCTGAATTATGTTTTGGAAAAACTAACCTTACCACCATTCAAACCTGCTGGTTTCAGCTTCTCCTGCGGTGTTTTTTTGATTACGCTTGCCTTCTGGAGAGAGCATTATCCTCTTTTGGAAATGGGACATTCCTGCCTCCCCTTGTCTCCACTTCTCAGCTGTCTGCCCTGGTTTCTGACCCTACTCATTTCATCCCTTAGGGGCAACCTTTCAGATCTAGCCTTGGTAGTCCTCATCCTGGATTTCCCCTCAGATTTCTGAGTCCTCCCATTGTGGAAGCTCCTCAAAGCACAAGTGTAAAATGAGGCACATTGACTCCCTACAGGAGTCCATAACCAAGACGTGGATCTTGATGGAGGGGTCCCCCAGATCACCTCTTGAGGATGTCTCATTTTGAGAGATTCTTGATTTTATGAGACAGAAGTGTGGTTGGTCTTCTGAAACCCCTTCTCAGGAGGAGTCTGTTTTCCTCAAGGTGTTTGCCACTGGCTCAGTTTAACCTAAGTGGTTCCTTGTGTGGATGAAATAGTCTCTTCTCTCATTGGGCATGGAAGGATCCTGATTTGGCAGAGCCTATCCCAAAGAAACCCAATAAATATTTAAAAACACCAAAAAAGTGCCCATTAGAACAAGGGTCCCCAGTTGATGCTGCAGTGGTAGCTGCAGCCACTAAGAAGGAACTTGCTGAAGTGATTTCAACTGTCCATCCCTCAAACAGGGAGTCCAGGGCCTTGGACAGATACTGGAAGTGAGTGTATGATTCAGCAGCTTTTGCTTTCTGGTCATTGAACTATTTGGCGCACTGTTCAAGATTCCAAAGGGACTTCACTAAATAGCTTTCCAAGTCCTTCACTGTGTCAATGTCTGTGGATGACAAGAAAACCATGTCTTTGCAGCTGGCTACCTCAAATCCATCTAAAATGCCTCTGATCTGTCACATGACTGTGGGTGCTTCTAGATCTGCGGGTTCAGGCATTAGCGTTCAGAGGCATGTCTAGATGCGCTTGTTTGACTTTGCAGAGCTCTTTGTCATCTTTCATTAGTGCTGCCTTTGTTTCGATCCTTTTTCAATTTAGATGAAAGAAATTCACTCCAGGAGTGAACAGGATGGGATAACTCTGTCCACTATAGTAGTGAGGTTTTTACTCCACAACAGACTTTTCCCCCAGAACCAGAAAGGGGAAAAGAATAATGCACTTCTGAAAATCCTAAAGTTTTTCCCCAGGACTCCTGTGGAGATGGGTCTCCGTGAGGCAGATGGCAAAACTTTAATAGATGGTGCCTGCAAGGCAGGGAACGCCCACAGAATCAAATCTTAAGAGCTCCATTCACCAAGATGGCTTACCAGTGCTCCTGAGGGGATTGCCTGGCTGCTGGACTCTGGAGGCAGGTGGGGAATGCTTGCTTCTGCACCCAGAGGCCTGAACGTCCATACCTGTTTGTCAAACACAAAGTTTTGCATGGTCATGGTTCAGTCCATTTTTCCATTGTTGCAGAAGGATGATTGGATGTGCTTGATAGACCTCCAGGATGAGCAATACCACATCAAAATGCAAACGAAACAGCAGCCTATGGTTAAGCCACAACTATAACCAGTAAAATAAAATGAAAAAAAAACATCCAGGGAAAATGAAGTGTTCTGTTGTGCTTTTATTCCAACTTGCAGAACAACTCAGTGAAAAACATAAACGCAGAAAATCTTCTACACGTTTTTCGTCACAGTAGCTGTAACTTCTTCAGATAATGACATTACTGAATCAGTCTTTATTTAAACACAGTTTCCCACTAAAAACATTCCAACCTATCAGGCTTAAACAAAACCATTTAAATGACATTCACAATTACCTCTTTAAAAATTTAAAGCTTACGTACCAAAAAAAAAAAAAAAAACTTTTTTATAGTCTTAAATAAACATTATAAACTTGTCCCTATTAAAAACTTAATTTCAATGATACATGATTAGAAAACTTGAGTTAAAAACATGTTTAGTAACATAGCTTAAAAAACATAATATATTAATTAAAAATATGCATTTGCTGTGTTTACATTAAGAAGTGTTCAAGCTCCCTCTTGTGACCAAACATATGCACCACTATTAAACACAATGGAAGGAAAGAAATAGAAAAGGTATTCTAACATTTTTTCTTTTACAATTTAGCAGCTCTCATTTTTAACAAAGATTTAATAGAGATGGTCTCATTTAGGCCAGGGGGGAGATGCTGCCTCCAATGTCAATTGCCACCACATTTCTTTGTATTCAATCCTCTCCTCCCAAAGGCCCCCTCTGATGTCTTTTTTTCACCCCCTCAAGGACAAAAAAGGAGAATTTTGCACCTCTACATTCCATGTTATGTTTGCACATGGCATTGATTTCTTTCTTCTTCTTGATGTCCTTTAAATGTTTTTAGATCCTTCTTTTTAGTTTTCTTTCTGTTTTTCCAATATCGAAGGACCCACAAACCTCACATGTAACCAAATAAACCAATCCAAAAGATTTACAATTAAAAAATACCTTACTTGTCAGTAATCTACCTCTACTACTTAAAGAAATTTCACTTTTATTTAATACATATTTGCACTGACTACACCGCCCACATCTAAAAGTGCCTATTCTTTGTCTGTTATTGTTTTCTGTAACATTCTCTAGCAAGTTTTTTAGATTTACTGAATTACTATACACAAATCTTATATAATTCGATGGAAGCCCTTTTAGGTCTGTAATACTGATAAACCTTGACCATTCTTTTTCAATAATTTTCCTAATGTGTGGGGTACTCGCATTAAATTCCAAAACCATGGCATGGTTGAATTCTTTAGTGTATTGATTTCCATTATCAAGTTCTTTGGTGTTATTTTTATCATTCGTGTCCCCTAAAATTGGTTTAAAGTGAGTCCCTTTTAAGCTCACTTCTTTCCTCAACTCTTTCAGCATTTCGTCAGGGTAACCTCTTTCCCTAAACATCTTAGTGAGGAAATCTATCTCATTGTTGAATTCACATTCCTCTGATGTCATTCGGCTTCCTCTGACAAATTGCCCTTTCACTGTTTTTCTTGCAGTAAAACGGGTGGGCACTATTAAAGTGTAAAAAAGAATTTGTGTATGTATTTTTTTCTGAATACTTTTGAATGAAAACACCCTTCCTTTTTGTATATTTCTATGTCTAGGTATTGAAGGGTGCCATTCCTTATATTCCATGTGAAATCAAAAAATGTTGTGGAATTTTTCATCATTTCCATGAATTCTGCAATGACATCAGTATCTCCTATCCAGAAAATACATATGTCATCCAGAAAACGCTTGTAAAGATGCCAACAGGTGCTAAAAGGGGAGTTCAGAATGAATTTATCCTCCCATGTAGCCAGTACAAGGTTAGCATGCATGGGGGTGCAAGCCGCCCCCATTGCTACTCCCTTAATCTGGCGGTAAAATTCTCTGTGAAAAAACAAATAGTTTTGCTTCAATACTAAGTCCATACAATGTAAACATGTCAGCCTTTCTTCATTACTAATTTCAGTATCCTCATATAGTATTTCTTCTAACATTTTTAAACCTTCTAAATGTGGAATACTAGAAAAGAGATCTATTACATCAATAGTAATAAATGTATTTGAAACTTCAAAATTTCTATCAATTTCCTTTAACAGGTCCCAAGAATCCCTAAGAATATTTTTCCTTTTAAGCCATATTTTCTTCAATTTCTTGTCAATGTATTTGGCTAAAGGTAAAGTCTTGGAACCGTCTGCAGAAACTATTAATCTCAATGGGGGATTTCTCTCATTTTTGTGGGTTTTAGGTATTCCAAATACTGATGTAATCAAAATGGACAGATCATTCAGGAGGTTTCTTCACTTCTGGTTTGGCATCACTATCAATTACAAGTCATATCTTTGCCCTGTACAAGCCTTGGAGTTCATAGGAGCCCATTTAGACATAGCCTCCAAGATAGCAAGATTTCCACAACTGTGACTGTCCATTCTCCAAAGTCAAGTCTTGAAATTTATATCTCTTCAGGCACCCCCTGCCAGGTTGATTTGACAGCTTCTAGGATCCATGATTGTCTCAATTACTCATCTCACAGGCAAGGTTTCACATGAGAATACTTAAGTGGACGTTGGTAGTACAATAGTAAGACAGCAACCCTTGAATTTCCCTACACAGATCATTGATATTTGCAATGAGTATGTAACCTGGTGGATTTCGGCCCCATCCCTTTGATTTACCCTTTGGTGACCATGGATGCTTCCTTGCTGGGCTGGGGACATAATCTGGGAAAGACAGTTTAAGGCTTGTGGTCCACCTCAGAGGCCACTTTGCACATCAGTGTTCTGGAGATGAGTAGTTCGAACATAGCAGACATTCCAGTCTGGGGATGATTGCTATACAGATAGCATGTCAGTGGTTTGGTAAATCAGCAAATAAGAGGGAGGATCCCATTTCTACCCCTTGTGTTCAGAAGCAGTGAGCAATCTCTTCCAATTGCTTTCTAATTCCAGTGCCCATTCTGGAGAAGTCCAACATTTAGCGGACAAACTCAGCAGATCTATTCTACTGCTTCAAAAGTAGTTTCTCAATTCAGTAGTGACGAAGCAGGTATTTTGTCAGTACGTCCAACTGTGCTGTGGACTGTTTCTCACTCCCCACAATTTCAAGTGCAGTAGGTGCTTTGCCCTGATCAGTCCAGAATGAGAGTCACTAAGAGATGCCCTGCTTCAAAATTGCCCTCCGTTGTCCTCCACCGACTGCCCTTATCCCAAAGTTTCTTCAGAAAGCAGTCCAACAGAAGAGCAAAGTCTTCCTCATTGACCCTTTCTGGCTTTGGTAAGTGTGGTTTCCCCTCCTCTAACCTCACTTTATACACCATGTTCTTCGTGTTTCACTGTTGCAGTCATTACATTAATCTGCTGGCAGGTTGCCCTCAGTTGGCCTGAATTCCAAAGTCTTGGGTCCTGCGTCGGTTGCTGTCTCCTCTTCCATGATGTCAGGTCGTCAGGGGTATAAAACAGGCAGCCAATGCCATTTTCTTTAGTCTTTCTTGCCGTGCGGTGCCCAAAGCAGAAGCAGTTCGCAAGTGCCGGTCGTCCGACTCCTGAAATTTTCGAATTTGAGTTTCAGAACCGAAGTCTTCACTAAAGCGAAGTACCCCGTTGGGGAAACTTTTTCTTGCTCCATACCGATGTCAGTAAGAGTTAATAATTGCATTACTTGTGGGAAGCAAATACCTCATAAGGATTTCCATTTATACTGTATTCCTTGCCTAGGCCCTGATCATAACGTGCCTAGCTGTCGGTTTTGTGCTAGATTTAACCAACGCACTATTAAGCGTCGGTATATCTTTGCTTCAAAATATTTTGGAAACAGATTTATCTATCCTGAAATGTCTGATAGCAATCCGACTATCGGAGTTCACAAAAAATGCAAAGAAAAGGACAGAGACAGACCGTTGAGGTCCAAAACTGACGAAGCTTCTCCTAAGCCAGTTGCCAGTTCGCTGGTACACAGTGAGGAGCTTTTGCAGCCCCCTGATACCCGCTACTTTCGAGTCGCAGGCCTCTACTGAGACCCATGTGGAGTCAAGCACGCCGCGAGATTCTCAAAGTATTGTACCCGCGGATGTCTCTCCCTTGGATGGGTCCGGAGCTGCTGAGCAGGCACCAGCTTCTGAGGGTGTATTCAGGCCACAGCATTTTTATATAAAACTGATGCCAGCTTCAAAATCGAAGACAAAAGCAACTTCTAAAGCTAAAAAAACAACACATGAGCCACATGCACAGGCCTCTATGCTCAAAAAGCAGATGATCAAAATAGCTGAAGACCTAATTACCTTGATCAGGGGTTCTCAACCCCCTCCTGATAAGAGGCAAGACACTGATTATGAATCTTCAGATCAGGTTTCTATTTCTTCTGATCAGGAATTTTCTATACCACCCTATGAGGATTCTGATGCAGAGGAATCTATTCCTTATGCATCTCCTCCTGAAGATTATTCCTTTAGAGAAACCTTGCATACTTTGAGGGAGCATTTTCACTGGGAGAGTCAAGATTTCTCAGAATCAAAAAAGAGGCTTAGGGATTTCCTTCTCCCTCAGCATAGGCCTTTAGCCATACCTTCTGTTTTAGACATTGTGGATGATGTGTTTTCGGAGTCAAGCATGACTCCAGACTCCTTACCTCTGGCTCCTAGCAAGCCAGACAGATATTACAGGGTTCCTGACTCTCTCAAATTTTTATTTAGAAACCCTGCTGCTGACCCTGAAACTATTTCACAGGGTCCAAAAGGTGTTAAGGCCTCAACAGCAAAAAACCCTACCCCCTCTAACAGAGTTTCAAGGGCACTGGATAGATGTAGAAAGAAGGTTTATACATCTGCAACCTTGGCAATTAGGGCCTTAAACTGCCAGTTTCATATGCTCAAGTATCAACAACATGTTATGGGATTACTGTAGCAGAAAATAATGTTGATTTCTGAATGTGCAGAAAATAAAGAATTGCAGGAATTATTGCATGCAGCTGAAGAAGTGGGAAAGCATACTTGCAATGTGGATTTGTTTCAGGGTTGCCAGATTTCCGACTGGCCAGGTAGAGACAAAGTGAAGACAAAAAAAAAAAGGTCTTCCACGTCTTTAATGCGGAACATCAGAGTTCAGCATTAAACAGAAGTAGCTCTGTGTGTTTATTTTTTATTTGATTGGCCCGGGCCCTAAACTTCTGTTTAATGCAAAACATCGCAGTTCCGCATTAGACAGAAGTAGCTCTGTTTTGCGATTTTTTGATTGGCCAGTATACAGGTATATGGGTCAATCAAAAATCGCTAAACACGGAGCTACTTCTGTTTAATGCAGAACATCGCAGTTCTGCATTAAACATTAGTAGCTCTGTTTTGATTGGCCCGTATACCGGTATACGGGCCAATCAAAAATTGCTAAACACAGAGCTACTTCTGTTTAATTCGGAACATTGCAGTTCCGCATTAAACAGAAGTAGCTCTGTTTTGTGATGTTTTGATTGGCCCGTATACAGGCATACGGGCCAATCAAAAATCGCTAAACATGGAGCTTATTGTGTTTAATGCAGAACTTCCACATTAAACACAAGAAGCTCCGTGTTTAGCGATTTTTTTTTTTTTTTTTGTTGTTGGCCAGTATGCCGGTGTACGGGCCAATCAAAAAAAAAAAAAAAAAAAGCGGAGGCTGCCCGGGATTTAAACCGACAGTGCGGGACTCGGGATCAGGCTGCTGATCTCGAGGCAGTCCCGCCCAAATAGGGACATCTGGCAACCCTGATTTGATTCCTTAGAGGCCTTCTGCAGGGCCACAGTTACTGGATCTGTGATTAGGAGACATGCCTGGCTAAAAGAGCAAAATTTGCCTGATCATGTTAAAGCTAAATTGCTGGATGCACCTTTACAACATGATACTCTGGTATTAAGGCAGAAGAGGTTTTAAAGAAAATGGAAGACAAAGCTAAGTCTATGCAAACTGTAAAAGACTTCTTACAAGTGCAGCCACCAAGATTCAGTAGATACTGGCCTACAAAAAATTGGTCCTTTCCTGTGTCCGACAGAGCTCAAAGGGGCAAATCCAGGCACCCTAAAGGTGCTAGATACCAGTCATAGGATTCTTACAGGTCAAAGCAATGGGGTGCTTCCACCTCCAAATCTGGAGGAAATAAAGCGCAACCCTACAGTAAGCAGTCTCAATGACTTCTCTCTGCCATCACCAAGCACTTCTCTTTTGGCAGTACCCTTGGGGGAAAATTAGCACTTTATGCTCAAAATTGGCAGTTAATAACCCAGGACAAGTGGGTGTTAAACATAGTATCTCAGGGATACAGATTCCACTTCCACACTCTGCCAATTGCAAACGGTTGGCCAGATCTGCCAAAAAATCAATGGGGAAGAGGCACAGAAACAAGTTACGTCCCTCATGGACATGGGAGCTATTCAGCCAGTGCCAGAACAGGAAAAAGGACAAGGATTTTATTCAAGACTGTTCTTGGTACCCAGAAAAGACGAGGCCTGGCATCCTATACTGGATTTATCAATTTTGAACACATTCCTGGACACATTCCAAAATTCAAAATGCTAACTTTGCAGCAGCTTCTGCCCATGCTGGGCAAGAACGCTTGGCTGGTGACAGACTTAAAAGAGGCATACCTGCATATCCCAATAAGGGAATTATGCAGAAGATACCTCCATTTCAAAGCTGGCTTTATGCATTACCAATTCTCTGCACTGCCCTATGGCTTATCTACTGCGCCCAGGGTCTTTACAAAGTGCTTGGCACCAGTAATTGCATTTTGCAGACAAAGAAGTATACAAATCTATCCTTACTTGGACGACTGTCTCATTCTAGCAGAGCACAAGGACATTCTTCATCAGCATCTGGCGTTTGTGAAAAGGCTTCTAACATGCCTAGGGTACACAATAAATGAAAATAAATCACAACTGGTACCCTCTCAAAAGATAACATTCCTGGGTGCAAGCTTGAATACAACTGCCCAGATGGCTTTCCTCATGCCACTCAAAGGCAACTGACTACTTCAAACAGATGGCAACAAAAACCCAGTTATCTGCAAGACAAACTCTGCAGGCTTTGGGGTTCATGGCATCCTGCATTCTACTGATTCCATATGCAAGACTGCATATGAGGAAACTACAGTGGTACTTAAAAAGTTTATGGAGTCAACATTGTCACAGTCCGGAAACAATGATTCCTCTCATTCCCTGCCTACAACAGGAGTTTCTTTGGTGGGCAAAGGCATGTCACCAAAACATGGGATGGGCTTTCACCCTACCCCCTGCCAGCCAAATCTTAACAGATGCATCAGACTATGCATGAGGGCCCACCTGGCGGGGAGATGCATTCAGGGCATATGGACCCCAAAACAAATGCATCTGCATATCAACCAAAAAGAGATGTTAGCAGTTCAAAATGCCCTGACAGCCTTCAAGGGCTTACTTCATCCGGGACAACTACTGATAAAGACGGACAGCACCACGGTTATGTGGTACATAAGCAAGGGGGTACACACTCATACCCCCTTTGCAGACTAGCCATGGCACTGTGGGACACAGCATTGACTTACCAAATACATCTTCAAGCTCAATTCCTACTAGGAAAGCAAAATACTCTGGCAGACAACTTAAGCAGAAACCTTATGGACCCTCACGAGTGGAAACTAGATCCACAAGTCTTCAGCAAGATGATAAAGAAATGGGGAAGCCCGGACATAGACCTATTTGCCTCTCCTCGGAATTATCAACTGGACAAATTCTGCACAAGGACTTATCACAGACAAGCATGGAAAGTGGATGCCCTATCCTTCAGTTGGAAAAACCTCAGTTTACGCCTTTCCTCCTCTGCCTCTTCTTCCCAAGGTCCTACTAAAGGTCAGACAAGAAAAACCAAAAATGATACTAATTGCCCCGGACTGGCCCCTCCAATACTGGTACCCAATCCTAAGGAATATGTCTCAATTCCCAGCTTGGTACTTGCCTCAAATACCTCACTTACTGACTCAGCAAAACTATCAGATCCTGCACAATCAGCCCCAAACACTGAACCTGGCAGCATGGCTGATCATGTATTTATTCAAACAACACCTCTTAGTAAATATGCAATGGATGTCATTTTGGAAGCCAGAAGGCCTAGTACTAGAAAAAATCTTATGCTGATAAATGGAAGAGATTCTGTGCATGGAACCAAGCATAAGGAACTAACACAGCAGAGCCAAATATTCCTCAGATTTTACAATACTTGACTGAGATGCTTTACAAAGGCCTATCTTTTTCATCAATAAAAATCCATGCCTCTGCCATCTTGGCTTATTACAACACAGACACACCTCCAAAAAAGCTCGCAAGTATGACTGGTGCACGGCATATCCAAACTGTTAAATAAACCAAAAAAGAAAAAGCCAGCACTCAGAGGCAAATGAAGTTTTATTTCTTTCCCTTCAGTCCGGTTTTGGTAACAAACCTTCAGTGATAAAATATACATAATGCAGGGACAGTTTTTATACACAATATGCATCCCTTCCCCCATTAAGCCATTCCAGCCTCCAAACACACATAAATATCAACCAGAATAAACATTTTAAATATATCAGATGCTGTAACCAAACCCATTCATATCGTATATTTGCTTATGAAATTACCAATTAGGGTCCTTGATAAAAAGAAAAAAGACCCTCATAACTTGTCATTTAGTCCAGGATGAAATAGGGCACCCAACGTAATAATCAATTTTCTTTCCCTTTGAGTTAATATAGTGTGCCAACCTTGCTTTATAGATCTGTTACCTTTTACTTGGTCAATAATGACAAATCTAAAAGAAGCAGTTCTGTGTAACTGACAATGTCTATACAATGCATTGGTCATTTTTTTAAAGACGTAAATCACTCAAATGCTCTGAAATACGACTTCTTAGTTGCTTAGAAGTCTGCCCAACATAAAAGGCAGAACATTGGCAGTTAGCCAAATAGACAACCCAGTCAGAGCTGCAATTCCCAAAAAATGAAATATCAAAAATTTGACCAGTGTTTTTACTACTAAAAGATGAAGTTTTAAACATATGTTTACACAGACTGCAATGTCCACAAGGATGTGACCCAACAAGCCTATCCCCCAGAATGGTTAGTTGATGTTGATTCACATAATCCAAAACAGTTTTCTTATAATGAGCAAAATAGGAAGTAAATGTTCTCCCCCTTCTGAAAGAAAATTGGCATCTGTTAGACCAACATTGATCCAGATCTGTATTGGTCCGAAGAATATTCCAGTGTTTATTGACTTCATCCTGCAATAAATGTATATTACTGCCAAATGTAGTGACCAACCTCATGGTTCCTGATCCATCCTTTTTGGTTTTAGCTTTTTAATTCAATAAGCTAGATCTCTTGCAATTGGCCGCCCAATCACTGGCCGTTTGTACTGTTGATTTCTTGTATCCCCTATTGATAAATCTACTCTCAAGATCATGCCTAGCATTATGAAATTCCATGTCTGCAGAACATATTCTTCTAATTCTCATAAACTGTGATTTAGGAATATTGTTGATGGTATGTGTGGGGTGTAAACTGGTTGCATATAATAAATTATTGTATTGTGGGTATTTCCTGTATACTGACGTCTTTAGCGTACCATCCCCCTGTCTCAAAATATTGACATCCAGGAAATTAATCTCTTTACTGTGATTAATTAACAGTAAACTCAATCTCCCACCAATTACAATTAAGATATTCCAAAAATTCTAACAAGTAGTCCACACCCCCACGCTTTGACTCAGGCTCCCTTTGAACCAGCAGCTAAGGTGGATGTAAAATTCTTACCTTGGAAGACCATTTTTCAAGTTGCCATTACTTCAGCCAGATACGTTTTTGAACTCTAGGCCCTGTCGTCCCAACCACCATACCTGATATTTTATAAAGAGAGAGTTTTCTTGTTTACCAATGCCAAAGGTTGCTTCAGAGGCCACTACTTAGACTATTCATTTGCCAGTTTTTTTCCCAGTTTCACTAACAATGAGGAAATATCCATGTCACTTGAATGTACATAGACAATTCTTCCTTCACAGAGCAAAATCCTTCAGGAAATCTGATCAACTTTGTGTCATTTTCAAAGCCAAAATTTGGGAAGACTATGTCAAAAGTAACTTTATCCAGATGACTCACTAATTGTACATCTTATGTCCCCAAAGGTAAAAGAATGGCTTTGCTGAGGCCTCCAGGGGCACATTTCAACAAGATGTTTCAAGTTTTCTTCTGCATTCTTAGCTAGTGCTTCAATAGATGATGTCTGTGCTGTGACCACCTTGTCCACTGCTCATACATTTATTGTTCATTACAAATTGGATATTTTCTCCATGGACAGGTCAGCGTTTGGCTCTGCCAGTCTTCACAATATTCTTCCATGATAGCCACTGTGGATCTGATGTCATTTTCATTCATTCCTCAACTGATTGGTCTCAAATCTGGCTCAGCCACTTTTTCCAGATTCATGGATCCAGCGCTAGAGTTCCTCCCTTTAGCCATGATACCCCCCTAATCTAGCATACCTCAGATCTCATTTGCCACCATATTGGTCAGATGTAACTTGCCTTCTCTCGAACAGTCTTGTGTTGTTTTCTTAAGGGTTGTAAGTTTAACTATTTTTGGACTACTGTTCTAGCTTTCCACCCTTCCTCTTGCCTTTTTTGCATTTTCTCTGTTTCTGTCCATCAGTCTCTGATTTTCTTACCCATTTGTTTAGGGTACTTCCTACATACCATTGTTGATGCTTATTCTTCTGTTTCTCCTTTTTTCTTCCCTCTTTCTTACCCTGTAGAGTGTGTTTTTGTACCATTGTTGGTACATCCTCTACTTCAACAAAATAGAGAAAAATATTTTTTTTAATGGACTGCCAGTGAAGCCATGTCAGACAAGCCTACAGGTTTCAAGAAATTCACTTCCTATGGGCATTAGTATTCCCACCTCTGATGTCTGCACAGAGTGTGTGTATTGATTGGGCGCTGCCCACTTAACTGACTGTACTATCTCTGCAGGCTTCAACTTGAGAGCACTTAGTAATCACAGGAACAAATTTGTTTTGAAGGGCCTCTTTCCTTCTCCTTCCTGTTCTCTAACTGCTGGGGCACAACCCCCACCAAAAAGTCTGAAAAGGAAAGCCTGAATCCGCTCCAAATGACAGGGACTCTAGAAAAAAGTCCCCTGACAGTTTACCAAGATCAGCTGTGACAACTGAGTCTCGTTTGAAGATGTCTAAGAAGTTGGAGTCTACCTACTCAGATCCTACCACTTTAATGTCCAAATCTCCTCTGATGTGGTCCCCCTGGATCTTGCCAGACACTGACTCTCTGCCGCTCCAGTCACTTCCTGCAGGAGACGTCAAGGAGACAGTCCAGGCCACCATCAGCCAGCTCCTTCCTTAGGTCCTCTAGGAGCTTGCCTGAAGCAGAGGTGGATACAGTGATGAGGAAATTCCTCAGAGCTCAGATCCAGATGAGGGTAATTCCAGCTCGGTCTCCCATTGGACCTGTGATCCTGCCCTCCACCGAACCTCAGTTGATGTCTCCTCCGATTTGACCTGCTGTTTTGGAGCCCTCTGATCTGAGATCTTTGAGACTGTTCTCGTTGTTCTACTCTGAATTGTTCCACAGTCTCCCATTTCTGACCCTATCAAAGCAGGGCCACTCTCCATGCTGAAGCTTTGATGCCGGCTGCAGGGGTTTGAGGTTAACTAAAAAGTTGTTGGAGATATCCTTGCCGCATTGGAGCCTTAGTACTGGACAGCTCGGGTCTGACAACCTCCTCAGGACAGGGTCTAGGAGGATTCAGGGCATGTCAGCACAGGTAACTTCAGGTCTGGTGCAGCAAGCTGCTGATGTTTGTCATGTTTCACTGTTGCAGTCATCACATTTGGGTTATCTGCTTGCAGGTAGCCCTCAGTCAGCCTGATTATCAAGTCTTGGGTCATTGTATATGTATTTTTATACTATGTATGTTCACTTTGATTGAAAAATGTATCTAATAAGCCTTCTGTGGAGCTTTTCTCCCTGGGCCTCCACTGAAAATGGGCTCACCAGCCCAGTGGACCTCCCCTGTCACCAAACTGAATAAATAAATAAATGTGTTGGTTGCTTTCTCATCTTCCATGACGTCAGGTAGTCAGGGGAATAAAGCATGCAGCTGACACCATTACATCAGTCATATGTTAAAGTATCAGCAACATATTATTGGATTGCTTAAACAGAAAATGGTGTTGATTCCTGACTCTTCTGAAAACAAAGAATTACAGGATTTAATGCATTCTGCTGAACAAGTTGGAAAACATACTTTGCAATGTGGTTTTGATTCATTAGAGGCATCTTGCAGGGATGCTGTCACTGGGTCTGTGCTCAGAAGGCATGCTTGGCTTAAGGAGCAATCTTTGCCTGATCATGTTAAAGCTAAACTGTTGGATGCTCCCTTAAATCAGGACTGCCTGTTTGACAACAAAGCTGAGGAGTTTCTTAAAAAGATGGAAGATAAAGCTAAATCTATGAAAACTGTTAAAGATTTCTTACAAGTTCAGCCTCCTAGATTTAGTAGGCATTGGCCCTTTAAGAATTGGTCTTTTCCAGCTCCTTCCAGGTCTTCAGTCCAAACCCGGACACAGCAGAAACCCCAGGTTTTAGTCCCAGGGGACACAAGACTAAGCAGTGGGGGGTTTCCACATCCAAATCTGGGAGTAGTAAGACCCCCCTATGGAAACCTGTCTCAATGACTTGCTTTTAAAACTTCCAACTACTTCCCAGCTGAATGCTCCTTTTGGTGGAAAGACTGGTCTGCAGGCCAAAAACTGGGAACTCATTACCCAGGACAAATGGGTTTTAAATAGTGTCCCAAGGATACAGATTTCACTTCCTCACATTACCAAAACCAAGCGGTTGGCCAGATCTACCCCAAAATCAGTGGGCAGAGGCCCAAAATCAAGTACTCTCTCTTAAGCATGGGGGCTATTCAGTTGGTACCAGAAGAGGAAAAGGGCAAGGTTTCTATTTGAGACTTTTCCTGGTACCCAGAAAAGACAGCACATGGCATCCTATCCTGGCCTTTTCTACTCTAAACACCTATTTGATGATTACAAAATTCAAGATGCTGACTTCACTAGCTACTTCCTATGCTAGGCAAAGATGCATGGTTGGCAACACTAGACTTAAAAGAAGCATACCTGCACATCCCTATCGGGGAGTCTTGCAGAAGATACCTACTCTTCAAAGCAGGCTACATGCACTATCAGTTCTCTGTACTGCCCTTTGGCTTATCTACTGCGCCCAGGGTATTCACAAAGTGCCTAGCTCCAGTCATTGCATTTTGCAGGCAAAGAAATATTCAAATATACCCATACCTAAACGATTGTCTAATTAAGGCAGAAAGCCAGAACATACTTTTGAATCATCTGGCCTTTGTTCAAAGGGTGCTGATATGTCTGGGGTACACCATAAATGAAAAGAAATCACACCCATTACCCTGTCATCAAATTATATTCCTGGGAGCAAGCTTGAATGCAACTTCCCAGATGGCTTTCCTCACGCCAGTGAAACAGATTCATTTGGCAACCTACTTCAAACAGGTGGCCACAAAAATCCAGTTATCTGCAAGGCAAATACTGCAAGCCTTGAGGTTCATGGCCTCCTGCATTCTTCTAATTCCATATGCAAGGCTGCATATGAGGAAACTACAATGGTATCTCAAAAGCCTATGGTGTCAACATTCTCAGGATCTAGAAACAATGATTCCAATCATACCTTGCCTACGCCTAGAGTTCCTTTGGTGGGCAGAGGCCTGCCAACAAAACAGGGGACTACCATTCACACTACCCCGTGCCGCCCAAACCTTAACAACAGACTCATCAGACTATGCATGGGGGGGGCTCTCCTGGCAGGGAAGTGCATTCAGGGTGAATGGAACCCAAGTTAAATGCACCTGCACATAAATCAAAAGGAAATGTTAGCTGTACAGAATGCTCTGACAGCCTTCCAGGACCACATTCTTCCAGGACGACTAATGGTAAAGACGGACAACACCACTGTCATGCAGTACATAAACAAGCCGGGGGGTACACATTCTTACCCCCTCTGCAGACTAGCCATGGCATTGTGGGACACAGCCTTGAGCTACCAAGTGAATCTACAAGCTCAATTCCTGCCAGGAAAACTAAGTACACTGGCAGAAGGACTAAGCAGAAACCTCATGGACCCACACAAGTGAAAACTGGAGCAAAGGATTTACAACATGTTGACAAGCAAATGGGGGAGCCGAGATATAGACCTGTTTGCCTCCCCCCAGAACCATCAATTGGACAAATTTTGCACAAAGATTCCCCTCAAGCTAGCTCAAAGTGGATCCTCTATCCTTCAGCTGGAAAAACCTATCAGTTTATGCCTTTCCTCCTCTGCCTCTGCTCTCCAAGGTACTACTAAAGATCAAACAGTACAAGCCAAAGACAATTTTAATTGCACCAGACTGGCCACGGCAGCACTGGTATCCCCTCTTGTGCAGTGTGTCACTGTTGGCCCCATGGCACCTGCCTCAGGCTCCTTCCCTGTTGTCTCAGTAGGAGAACCAGATTCTGCACCCTCAGCTGCAAACCCTGAACCTAGCAGCCTGGCTAATTATCTAATCTCTCCTTTACCACCCCTCAGTAAATCAGTGATGGATATCATTTTAGAGGCAAGGAGGCCTAGTACTAGAAAATCTTATGCTGCAAAATGGAAAAGATTTTGTGCCTGGAACCAATCTCAAGGGATGAGCGCACCAGTGCCCAATTTACCTCAGATTCTACAGTACTTGAGTGAGATGCTTCATAAGGGCTTGTCCTTTTCCTCCTCCAAAATTCATGCCTCAGCCATTTCAGCTCATTATAGCACAGAGCCTTCCCTCTCTTCTCTCACCCACTGCTCAAGCAGTTCCTCAGAAGGGCCAAAAATTTAAGGCCACCCAGGAGAACTCCAACTCCAGCCTGGGACCTTAACTTTGTCTTGGAGAAACTCACTCTTCCTCCTTTTGAGCCATCTGCTGCTGCAGACTTAAAATTTATTTCTTGGAAAACAGCTTTCTTTTTAGTAATCACTTCAGCAAGAAGGGTATCTGAATTACAGACCCTTATGACAGTGGAGCCTTTCATCATTTTTCATGCGGACAGGGTGTCCCTCAGAACCAATCCCTCCTTCATGCCCAAGGTGGTATCCAGTGTGACTCTTAATCAGTCCATTCATTTGCCTACCTTCTTTCCTAACCCACAGAACAAAGGGGAACGGATACTGCACTCCTTAGATGTGCACAGACAACTTCTACTTGGACAGGACTAAAACTCAAAGGAAACCTGAACAACTGCTGGTGGCATTTGCTGCAGGGACAGAGGGGAAAGCTATTTCAAAGCAAACTATTTCAAATGGATAGGCCACTGCATTCATTTCTGCATTAAGCACCATGGAAAACCTATCCCACAGGGCATCAGACCCCATTCAACCAGGGTTGCATCTACCTCTACAGCCTTTCTCAGGAGCGTCCCTACCAGGGACATCCTAGAAGCTACCACCTGGAGTTCTGTACATACTTTCACCAAGCATTATCATTTGCCAATTTTCTGTAACTCCAGAGCTGGCTTTGCCACTGCAGTCTTGCAGGGCCTTATAGCTGGTCCTAATTCTATTTAAATTCCTCCTACCAACCTTAGCTTGGGAATCTACCCAAATGTAATGACTGCAACAGTGAAATATGAAGAATAGTACAGTTGTGTACACTTACCATAAATGTAGATGTTCGAGTGTATTCACTGTTGCAGTCCTGGTTACCCTCCCTCCAGCCCTCTTTCTTCTTTTGGCTATACATCTAATCTCCCTTACTATGCTCAAAAGCTTTTTGGAGTATTTGCTTTTTTGTTGGAGGTATATCCTTGTATTTATAGATTTAATTGCTTCCCATTAGGGGGGCACCTGACATCTGGGGCAAGAAAAACTGATATTATGGCGTCGGCTGCATGTTTTATACCCCTGATGACCTGACGTCGTGGAAAAAGGGGCGGCAACCGACGCAGGACCCAAGACTTTGTTAATCAGGCCAACTGAGGGCTACTGCAAGCAGATAACCCAAATGTAATGACTGCAACAGTGAATACACCCGAACAGCTACATTTATGGTAAGTGTACGCAACTGTACATTCCTTTAGGGGGAAATATCGCCCACCCTGCATGCAAAAAATTGGGATCTCATTACCCAAGACAAATGGGTGTTAAATATAGTTTCCCAAGGATACAGATTCCACTTCCACTCCTTACCAACCCCAAACGGTTGGCCAGACCTACCCGCAAATCAGTGGGCAGAGGCTCAAAGGCAAGTTCTCTCTCTTCTAAGCATCAGGGCTATTCTACCGGTCCCAGAAGAAGAATGGGGGCAAGGTTTCTACTCAAGACTGTTCCTGGTGCCCAGAAAAGACAATTCCTTGCATCCTATTCTGGACCTGTCTATCCTAAACACTTTTTTGGAAATCCCAAAATTCAGAATGCTAACTCTTCATCAGCTGCTTCCCATGCTAGGCAAAAATGCCTGGTTGGCAACACTGGATTTAAAGGAAGCCTACCTGCACATCCCAATAAGGGAATCTTGCAGAAGATACCTACGCTTCAGAGCAGGCTATATGCACGATCAGTTCTCTGCACTGCCCTTTGGCTTATCTACTGCGCCCAGGGTATTCACAAAGTGCCTAGCTCCAGTCATTGCATTTTGCAGGCAAAGAAATATTCAAATCTACCCATACCTGGACAATTGTCTAATTCAGGCATAAAGCCAGAAAATACTATTAAATCATCTGGCATTTTTAGAGAATTTACTAACTTCTCTGGGGTACACCATAAACAAAAAGAAATCACATCTAGTACCCTGTCAATAAATTGTATTCCTGGGAGCAAGCTTGAATACAACTTCCCAGATGGCCTACCTCACTCCAGAGAAACAAGTTCATTTGACAGCCTACTACAAAATACTGGCCACAAAGACCCACCTATCTGCAAGGAAAATACTGCAAGCCCTGGGGTTCATGGCCTCTTGTATTCTACTGATTCTATATGCAAGATTGCATATGAGGAAACTACAATGGTATCTAAAAAGCCTATGGTGTCAACTTTTTCAGGACCTAGAATCAATTATTCCTATCATACCTTGTCTAAATTAAATATAGAGTTCCTTTGGTGGGCAGAGGCCTGCCACCAAAACAAGGGACTGCTATTCACTCTACCCCCTGCCTCCCAAACCCTAACAACAGACGCATCAGACTATGCATGGGGGTCTCGCTTGGCAGGGCATTGCATTCAGGGCAAAAAGGAACCCAAATCAAATGCACCTGCATATCAATCAAAAAGAAATGTTAGCTGTACAGAGTGCTCTAACAGCCTTCAAGGACCACATTCTTCCAGGACAGTTATTGGTAAAGACAGACAACACCACAGTTATGTGGTACATAAGCAGGGGAAACCCACTCATATCCTCTCTGCAGACAAGCCATGACTCTGTGAAACACAGCCTTGAGCTACCAAGTGCACCTACAAGCTCAATTCCTGCCAGGCAAACTAAATACTCTGGCAGACAACCTAAGCAGAAATCTCATGGACCCACACGAGTGGAAACTGGAGCCAAAGATATTCAACATGTTGATAAACAAATGGGAGACACCAGAGATAGACTTGTTTGCCTTCCCTCAGTACTACCAATTGGACAAATTCTGCACAAGGACTCCCCACAAACAAGCTTGGAAAGTGGATGCCCTGTCCTTCACCTGGAAAAAACCTATCAGTTTATGCCTTTCCTCCTCTGCCTCTCCTCTTCGAAGTGCTACTAAAGATCAAGCAGGACAAGCCAAGGACAATACTGATTGCACCAGACTGGCCACGCCAACACTGATACTCCCTCTTGCACAGTGTGACACTGCTCGAACCATGGCATCTGCCTCAGACCCCTGCCCTGCTGTCCCAGCAGGAGGGGCCAGCTTCAAACCCTAAACTTTGCAGCCTGGCTAATTACCTGATCTCTCCATTACCATCACTCAGTAAGCAAGTGATGGATGTCATTCTGGAGGCAAGGAGGCCTAGTACTAGAAAATCCTATGCTGAAAAATGGAAAAGATTCTGTTCCTGGAGCCAAACTCAGGGGATGGGCACAACAGTGCCCAATTTACCACACATTCTTCAATACTTAACTGAGATGCTTCACAAGGGCCTTTCCTTTTCTTCCATCAAAATTCATGCCTCTGCCATTTCAGCTCCTTATAATACTGAACCACCCCTCTTCTCTCCTCCACTGCTGAAGCAATTCCTCAGAGGGGCAAAAAACTAAGACCACCCAGGAGAGTCTCTACTCCAGCCTGGGACCTTAACTTTGTATTGGAAAAGCTCACTCTGCCTCCCTTTGAGCCAGCTGCAAATGCAGTTGAAATTCCTTTCTTGGAAAACAGCCTTCCTTCTAGCCATCACTTCAGCAAGAAGGGTGTCTGAATTACAGGCCCTCATGGCAGTGGAGCCTTTCATCATCTTTCATGTAGACAGGGTGTCCCTCACGACCAACCCTTCCTTTATGCCCAAGGTGGTATCCAGTGTGGCCCTTAATCAGTCCATTCATTTGCTAACCTTTTCTAATCCACAGAACAAAGGTTAATGAATACTGTACTCCTTGGACATGCACAGACAACTTAGATTTTACTTGGACAGAACTAAGCCTGTCAGGAAATCTGAACAGCTGCTGGTTGCATTTGCTGCAGGGGCGGAGTGGAAGGCCATTTCAAAGCATTTCTAAGTGGATAGGCCATTACATTCATTTCTGCTAAAAGCACCAAGGAAAACCTACCCCACAGGGGATAAGACCTCATTCCACCAGGGCTGCATCTACCTCTACAGCCATTCTCAGAGGTGCCCCTACCAGGGACATCCTAGAAGCTGCTAAATTGGAGTTCTGTACATACTTTCACCAAGCATTACCACTTGCCAATTTTCTCTAAATCCAGAGCTGGCTTTGCCACTGCAGTCTTGCAGGGCCTTATAGCTGGACCTAATGCTGTCCAACTGCCTCCTCCCATCCTTAGTTTTCGGAATCTACCCAAATGTGATGACTGCAACAGTGAAACACGAAGAACATAGTACAGTCGTGTACACTTACCATCAATGTAGATGTTAGAGTGTATTCACTGTTACAGTCCTGGTTACCCTCCCTCCAGCCCCCCCTGACTTCTATTGACTATACCTCTATTCTTGCTTATTGTGCTTAAAGCTTTATGGTGTATTTGCTTTTTTGTTGGAGGTGTAACCTTGTATGTAATTGCTACCCATTATGGGGGCACCTGACATCTGGGGCAAGAAAAACTGATGTAATGGCATCGGCTGTATACTTTATACCCCTGACTACCTGATGTCACAGAAGATGAGACAGCAACCAATGCAGAACCCGAGACTTTGATAATCAAGCCGACTGAGGGCTACCTGCAAGCAGATAACTCAAGTGTGATGCAACAGTGAATGCACTCGAACATCTACATTTATGGTAAGTGTACACTGTACTTTTCTCCTGGACCTTCTGCCTTTGAGGTAGTGGAGAGGGCCATCTCACTGTGTATAGAGAGAACATCTTTGCCCCCTTTGTATCATATCTGTATCCCACCATCTGATTTGAGTTCTGAGCGCCTCTGGTCTGGATGCACCTGTGCAATTTTGTGGAGCCCTTCAAGTCTTCGTTTATCAATGCCCCTTTTGATGGATCATCCTTGTTCAGCCCAAAGATAAAGTAAGCCCCCTCCATAAGTGAACAAGATGGAAAGATCTTTTCTCCCATTAGGATCCCTTTTTCTACCCCTCAGACCCTTCTTCCAGAATCAAGGAGGTAAAAAGATGTGGTTTTGCAAGTCCCAGTGTCCTTTCCATGACTCACGAGGAGGGTGGCCTAATGGTTAAGGTGTTTGTCTTACAAATACAAGGTACAGGGTTTGAATCTCACAGGGGATAATTGGCTAGGCTTAATAATGGCTCGCAAGGGCAGTTAGCCTGGTACTAACCTATAGCTCCACAGAGGCAGAGAGGGGGACTCTAATAAGAAGACACTGCCCTTGTGGCAGAAGTGGCCTACAGAACCAGTGATCTGATGTTAATCTTATTTCCATTCATCACTGATGGGTTCAGTTCTGAGCCCTCGGAACAGTGTCGGCCTTTTTCCAAGCTTGTGCCAACCAAAAACTCACGAGCTAAGCTTCTACCCAGAATTCCTTTCTCTCTCTTACCTCAGATCTCATTTGCCATGTAGCTGTAAAGCCGTGTTTCTGCCGAACTCTCAGCTAAGTGGAAACTTATTTGATATTTTGTGTGAAAAACGTTTGACATTTTCTCTCAGTGAGCGATTAGTATCTCTAGTCTTTTTTTTTCTGCTGTCAGACCTTGATCTTTCTTCTCTACCCATTGGTAAACTTTCAAGTACCATTGTTGGTACAGCCTTCTCCCCTTCCCCTTGTGGTATTCCTTCAGTACCATAGCTGGTATTTCTCCTTTCTTTCCTACTCTTACTGTTTTTTCAGTAAGGTGTTTTGTTTTACTTATACATATTGCTGTAGTAATACAACTGTGTGGCTTTTTTTGAACTGTGTTTGACTTATTAGTACAGACTTGTTCAGTTGTCCTTAAAGTGCTTGCCTGTGGTGTCTCTATGTCAAGATGTCAGATAAGAAAGGTACTTCAGGGTTTAAGCATTGTGCTTCATGTAATGGCAAGTTACCTAATACTGATTCTAATGATGATTGTGTATATTGTTTGGAGGTGCCTCATCTTTCTGTGCAACCTCCTTGTGACATTTCAGAGTTTCAGTCAACTCACTCTTAATGAGCGCAAAAATAAACTGATACTGAAAGGGTTACTTAAGTCTCCCTTTTCAGAGGCCATTTCTGCGATGGAGGTCTCAACACCTCCTACAAAAGACAAAAAGAGGTCTCATTCGGATGTTCTTCGTGTTTCACTGTTGCAGTCATTACATTTGGGTAATCTGCTGGCAGGTTGCCCTCAGTCGGCCTGATTAACAAAGTCTTGGGTAATGCGTCAGTTGCTGTCCTTTCTTCCATGACGTCAGGTCTTCAGGGGTATAAAACATGCAGCCGATGCCATTACATCAGTCTTTCTTGCCGTGTAGTGCCCGAAGCAAAAGCAGTTTGCAAGTGCTGGTCGGCCAACTCCTGAAATTTTCATTTTCGAGTTTCAGAATCAAAGTCTTCAACTTAAAGCTAAGTACCCCGTTGGGGAAACTTTTTCTTGCTCCTTAACGATGTCAGTAAAAGTTAATAATTGCATTACCTGTGGAAAGCAAATACCTCATAAAGATTTTCATTTGTATTGTATTCCTTGCCTAGGCCCTGACCACGACGTACCTTGCTGTCAGTTTTGTGTTGTCTGTATATTATTGCTTCTAAATATTTCTGTTCTTGATTTAATTATCCAGAAATGTCATCGGTTAGCCATCTGACTACCGAGATTCTGAAAAAACACAAAGATAAAGACAGAGATGGGCCGCCAAGGTCCAAAACTGCCGACAACGCTTCTCCTAAGCCAGTGCGCTGGTACTCAGTGAGGCGCTTTCACAGCCCCTGATACCCACTACTTCTGATTCGCAGGCCTCTACTGAGACCCATTCGGAGTCCGGTATGCCATGAGATACTTCAACTATGGAACACGTGGATGTCTCTACCTTGGATGGGTCCAGAGCCGCTGTGCAGGCACCAGCTTCTGAGGGCGTATTCAGGCCTACAGACTTGCATATTAAAAAGACACCTTCATTACTAAGGCCTAAATCTCGATCCATGTCTAAAAAAGACACCCAGACCACATGCTCAGGCCCCTATGCCTAAAAAACAAATGATAAAAATGGCTGAAGATCTAATAACTCTAATCAGGGGTAGTCACCCCCCCCCCCCCCAAGAGGCCTAGGGCTGAGCTTGATTATGAATCTTCTGAACAGGATTCTGTATCTACTGACTCTTCTGATGACATGGATTTGTCCATACCTACATATGAGGATTCTGATGCAAAGGATTCCATTCCCTCTGCTTCCCCTCCTGAGGATTTTTCTTTTGGGAAAACTTTACATACTTTAAGGGAGCATTTTCACTGGGAAAGCCAGGAATTTTCTGATTCAAAAAAGAGGCTTAGTGATTTCCTCCTCCTACCTCAGCATAGGCCTTTGGCTGTACCCCCTGTACTAGACATTGTTGATGTTTTCTCTGAATCCAGTTTGGCCCCTGATTCCCTGTCTCCTGCTCCTAGTAAACCTGACAGATACTACAGGGTTCCTGAGTCCCACAAGTTCCTTTTCAAAAATCCTGTTGCAGATCCAGAGACTATTTTTCAGGGGCCCAAGGGCATTAAGGCCACCCTGCTAAAAATCCTACCCCTTCTGATAGAGATTCCAGGGTGCTGGATAGATGGGGTAAAAAGGTTTATATTTCTGCAACCTTGGCAATCAGAGCGTTAAACTGCCAATCTCATGTGTTAAAATATCAGCAACATGTTATTGGACTGCTTAAACAGAAAATGATGTTGATTCCTGATTGTGTGGAAAATAAAGATTTACAGGACTTAATGCATTCTGCTGAACAAGTTGGAAAACATACTTTGCAATGTGGTTTTGATTCTTTAGAGGCCTCTTGCAGGGCTGCTATTACTGGGTCTGTGCTTAGAAGGCATGCTTGGCTTAAGGAACAATCTTTGCCTGATCATGTTAAAGCTAAATTGTTGGATGCTCCTTTAAATCAGGACTGCCTGTTTGGCAGCAAGGCTGAAGTTCTTAAAAAGATGGAAGATAAAGCTAAATCTATGCAAACTGTTAAAGATTTTTTACAAGTGCAACCTCCTAGATTCAGTAGGCACTGGCCTACTAAGAATTGGTCCTTTCCGGTCCCTACCAGGTCTTCTCAGGCCAAACCCAGACACAGCAAAACCCCCAGTTTTCAGTCCCAGGGGACTCTCAGAACCAAGCTGTGGGGGGGCCTCCTCTTCCAAATCTGGAAATAACAAGGCCCACCCCCTATGGTAAACAGTCTCAATAACTTCCTTTTAAAAGTACCAAGCACGTATCTCTTGACCACCCCTTTGGGGGGAAAGATTGCTCTTCATGCAAAGAACTAGGAACTCATAACCCAGGACAAATGGGTTTTAAATACTGTGTCCAAGGGATACAGATTTCATTTCCACACATTGCCAACACCAAATGGGTGGCCAGACCTGCCCCAAATCAATGGGCAGAGGCTCAAAAACAAGTACTTTCCCTCTTCAGCATGGGGGCTATTCAGCTGGTACCAGAAGAGGAAAAGGGACAAGGTTTCTACTCCAGACTTTTTCTGGTACCCAGAAAAGACAAATCATGGTATCCAGTCCTGGACCTGTCTACTCTAAACACCTTTCTGGAGATACCAAACTTCAAGATGCTGACTCTTCATCAATTACTTCCTATGCTAGGCAAAGATGCCTGGTTGGCAACACTAGACTTAAAAGAAGCATACCTGCACATCCCAATCAGGGAATCTTGCAGAAGATACCTCTGCTTCAAAGCAGGCTGCACGCATTATCAGTTCTCTGCACTGCCCTTTGGCTTGTCTACTGCACCCAGGGTATTCACAAAGTGCCTGGCTCCAGATGCTCTTCGTGTTTCACTGTTAGTCATTACTTTTGGGTAATCTGCTGGCAGGTTACCCACAGTCGGCCTGATTAACAAAGTCTTGGGTCCTGCGTCGGTTGCTGTCCCTTCTTCCATAATGTCAGGTCATCAGGGGTATAAAATATGCAGCTGACACCATTACATCAGTCTTTCTTGCCGCGCGGTGCCCAAAGCAGAAGCAGTTTGCAAGTGCCAGTCGGCCGACTCCTGAAATTTTCGTTTTTGAGTTTCAGATCTGAAGTCTTCAACTAAAAAGCTAAGTACCCCGTTGGGGAAACTTTTTCTTGCTCCTTATCGATGCCAGTAAAAGTTAATAATTGCATTACTTGTGGGAAGCAAATACCTCATAAGGATTTTCATTTGTACTGTATTCCTTGCCTAGGCGCTGACCAATAACGTACCTTGCTGTCGGTTTTGTGCTTTATTTAATCAGAGCACTATCAAACCTTGGTACATTTTTGCTTTTAAATATTTTGGCTTACGCTTTAATTATCCAGAAATGTCGTCGGTTAGCAATCCGACTCCCGGAATACCTAAAAAAAAACTCAAAGAAAAAGACAGAGGCCGTTGAGGTCCAAAACTGCCGACGACGATTCTCCTAAGCCAGTCGCCAGTTCGCCGGTACTCAGTGAGGCACTTTCGCAGCCCCTGATACCTGCTACTTCTGATTCGCAGGCCTCTACTGAGACTCATTCAGAGTCTGGGATGCCGCGAGATGCTTCAGTTATGGAACCCGTGGATGTCTCTACCCTTGATGGGTCCAGAGCCGCTGCGCAGGTACCTGCTTCTGAGGGTGTTTTTAGGCCTACAGATTTGTATATTAGACCGATGCCATCTTCAAAACTAAGGCCAAAATCTTGACCGATGCCTGGGCCACATGTGCAGGCCCCTATGCCTAAAAAACAAATGATCAAAATGGCTGAAGATTTAATTACTTTGATCAGGGGTAGCCAACCCCCTCCCCCCTTCTCAGAGGCCTAGGCAGGACATTGATTATGATACTTCTGAACAGGATTCTGCTTCTTCTGACTCTTCTAATGAGCAGGAATTGTCTATACCTACTTATGAGGACTCTGATGCAGAAGATTCCATTCCTTCTGCTTCTCCCCCCTGAGGATCTTTCTTTTGGGGAAACTTTACATACCTTAAGGGAACATTTCCACTGGGAAAGTCAGGATTTCTCTGAATCTAAAAAGAGACTTGGGATTTTCTTATTCCTCAACATAGGCCTTATGCTGTACCTCCTGTTCTAGACATTGTTGATGTTTTTTAAGAATCTAGTATTGCTCGTGATTCTCTGCCTCCAGCTCCTTGTAAGCCAGACAGATACTACAGGGTTCCTGACTCCCACAAATTCCTTTTCAAAAATCCTGTTGCAGATCCTGAAACCATTTCTCAGGGTCCCAAGGGCATTAAGGCTTCTACAGCTAAAAATCCTACCCCTTCTGATAGGGATTCCAGGGAGCTGGATAGATGGGGTAAGAAGGTTTACACTTTTGCAACCTTGGCAATCGGGGCTTTAAACTGTCAATTTCATATGCTAAAATATCAACAGCATATCATACTGTGTGGAAAACAAAGATTTACAGGATTTATTGCATTCAGCTGAACAAGTTGGAAAACATGCTTTGCAATGTGGTTTTGATTCTTTGGAGGCTTCTTGCAGGGCTGCTGTAACTGGGTCTGTGCTAAGAAGGCATGCTTGGCTCAAAGAGCAAAATCTGCCTGATCATGTTAAAGCAAAATTGTTGGATGCTCCTTTACAACAGGACCGTCTCTTTGGTAATAAGGCTGAAGAAGTTTTAAAAAAGATGGAAGATAAAGCTAAATCTATGCAAACTGTGAAAGATTTCTTACAAGTGCAACCTCCAAGATTTAGTAGGCACTGGCCTAGTAAGAACTTGCCCTTTTCAGTTCCTTCAAGAGCCACTCAAGTCAAACCCAGACATTCCAAAGGCTCCAGGTTTCAGTCACAAGGGACTTTCAGAACAAAACAATGGGGTGCCTCCTCTTCCAAATCTGGAAACAACAAGACACCTCCCTATGGTAAGCAGTCTCAATGACTTCCCTTTACACTTACCAAGCACTTACCTTTTAGCCACCCCTTTGGGGGGAAAACTGGCTCTTCATGCAAGAAACTGGCAACTTATAACCCAGGACAAATGGGTTTTAAATATAGTATCCCAAGGATACAGATTTAATTTCCACACGTTGCCAATTCCAAATGGATGGCCAGACCTCCCCCCAAATCAGTGGGCAGAGGCCCAGAAACAAGTACTTTCCCTCTTGAGCATGGGGGGCTATTCAACCAGTACCAGAAGAGGAAAAGGGACAAGGTTTCTACTCAAGACTTTTCCTGGTACCCAGAAAAGACAAATCATGGCGTCCAATCCTGAACGTAACTACTCTAAGCACCTTTCTGGACATTCCAAAATTCAAGATGCTGACTCTTCACCAGTTACTTCCTATGCTAGGCAAAGATGCCTGGTTGACAACTCTAGATTTAAAAGAGGCTTACCTGCATATCCCAATCAGGGAATCTTGCAGAAGATACCTCTGCTTCAAAGCAGGCTACTTGCATTACCAGTTCTTTGCACTGCCCTTTGGCTTATCTACTGAGCCCAGGGTCTTTACAAAGTGCCTGGCTTCAGTAATTGCATTTTACAGGCAAAGAAATATTCAAATATATCCATACCTGGACGATTGTCTAATTCAGGCAAAAAACAAGGACGCACTTCTAAACCATCTGGTGTTTGTAAAAAGGGTTCTAACTTGTCTAGGGTACACTATAAATGAAAAGAAATCGCAACTAATACACTCTCAAAAATTACATTCCCGTGTGCAAGCTTGAATATAAGTGCCCGTATAGCTTTCCTTATGCCAGAGAAGCAAATTCATTTGGTGACTTACTTCAAACAGGTGGCCACAAAAACCCTGCTTTCTGCAAAGCAAATACTGCAAGCTTGGGTGTTCATAGCCTCCTGCATTCTTCTAATTCCATATGCAAGACTGCATATGAGGAAACTTCAGTGGTACTTAAAAAGTCTATGGAGTCAGCATTGTCACAGCCTGGAGACAATGATTCCTATCATACCTTGCCTGCAACTAGAGTTCCTATGGTGGGCAGAGGCCTGCCACCAAAACAAGGGACTGCCATTCACACCACCCCCTGCCACCAAAACCATAACTACAGATGCATCAGACTATGCTTGGGGGTCACATCTGGCAGGGAAGTGCATTCAGGGCAAATGGAGCCCAAATCAAATGCACCTTCATATCAATCAAAAGAAATGCTAGCTGTACAGAATGCACTGACAGCCTTCAAGGACTACCTTCAACCAGGACATTTAATGATAGACAGACAACACCACGGTTATGTGGTACGTAAACTTACAGGGGGGTACACACTCCTACCCCCTTTGCAGACTAGCCATGGCATTGTGGAACACGGCCTTGACCTATCAAGTACAACTACAAGCTTGATTCCTGCCAGGAAAGCTGAATACTCTGGCAGACAAACTAAGCAGAAATCTCATGGACCCGCACGAATGGAAACTGGAACCATGGATTTTCAACATGTTGACACGCAAATGGGGGGGCCCAGACATAGATCTTTTTGCCTCACCCCAGAACTACCAGTTGGACAAATTTTGCACAAGAACTCATCACAAAAAAGCCTGGAAAGTGGATGCTCTATCCTTCATCTGGAAAAACCTATCAGTCTATGCCTTTCCCCCTCTGCCTCTGCTCTCCAAATTTCTAATAAAAGTCAAACAGGACAAACCAAAAATTATTTTGATTGCTCCAGGCTAGCCTCTCCAACACTGGTACCCACTCCTGCACAATGTGTCACACCTTCCACCATGGCACCTGCCTCAGACACCTTACTTACTGTCTCAGCAGAACAACCAAATTCTGCGCACACTGCTCCAAACTTTGAATTTTGCAGCATGGATAATCACCTAAATTCACCCTTAGCATCCCTCAGCAAACCTATGATGGATGTCATTTTGGAGGCGAGAAGGCCTATTATTAGAAAATCTTATGCTGACAAATGGAAAAGATTCTGTGCCTGGAATCAATCTCAAGGGATAAGCACAGCAGTTACCAACATTCCTCAGATTTTACAACACTTAACTGAGATGCTTCACAAGGGCCTCTGCTTTTCTTCCATAAAAATCCATGCCTCAGCCATTTCAGCTCATTACAACACAGAGCCTCCCCTCTACTCTCATCCTCTGCTAAAACAGTATCTCAGAGGGGCTAAAAATGTAAGACCACCCAGGGGAGCTCCAACCCCTGCCTGGGACATCAATTTTGCATTGGAAAAGCTCATTCTCCCTCCTTTTCAGCCAGCTGCTACTGCAGACTTAAAAATTCTCTCCTGGAAAACAGCTTTCCTTTTAGCAGTCACTTCAGCTAGGAGGATTTGTGAATTACAGGCTCTTATGGCAGTGGAGCCTTTCATCATTTTTCATGTGGACAGGGTATTTCTCAGGACCAATCCACCCTTCATGCCTAAGGTAGTATCCAGTGTGGCTCTTAATCAGACCATACATTTTCCAACTTTCTTTCCCAATCCACAGAACAAGGGGGAGCGGTTTCTGCATTCATTAGATTACACAGACAACTGAGATTTTACTTAAACAGGACAAAATCTCTAAGAAAATCTGAACAACTGTTGGTGGCATTTGCTGCAGGGGCAGAGAGAAAGGCTATTTCAAAGTGAACCATTTCCAAATGGATAAGCCATTGTATTCGTTTTTGCTATATGCACCATGGAAAAACTATCCCCCAGGGGATCAGATCCCATTCCACCAGGGCTGCATCTACTTCTACAGCCTTTCTCAGAGGTGTTCCTACAAGGGACATTCTAGAAGCTGCTACCACCAAACCTTACCATTTACCAATTTTCTCTAAATCCAGAGCTGGCTTTGCCACTGCTGTCTTGCAGGGCCTTATAGCTGGTCCTAATGTTGTATAATTCCCTCCACCCAAACATAGCTTTGGGAATCTACCCAAATGTAATAACAGTGAAACACGAAGAACCATAGTACAGTTGTGTACACTTACCATAAATGTAGATGTTAGAGTGTATTCACTGTTGCAGTCCTGGTTATTTTTTTCTTTTGACTATACCTCTACTTTCTTTCACTATGCTTAAAAGCCCTTTTGGTGTATTTGCTTTTGGGATTGGAGGTATATTTTTTGTGTTTTTAATTTTATTTGCTCTCCATTTGGGGGGCACCTGACATCTGGGGCAAGAAAAACTGATGTAATGGCGTCAGCTGCATGTTTTATACCCCTGACGACCTGGCAACATGGAAGAAGGGACAGCAACTGATGCAGAACCCAAGACTTTGTTAATCAGGCCAACTGAGGGTAACCTGCCAGCAGATTACCCAAATGTAATGACTGCAACAGTGAATACACTCGAACATCTACATTTATGGTAAGTGTACACAACTGTACTTCATTGCTTTTTGCAGACAAAGAAGTATTCAAATATACCCATACCTGGATGATTGTCTAATTCAGGCAGAAAGCCAGGGCATACTTTTAAATCATCTGGCGTTTGTAAAAAGTGTTCTAACTTGTCTGGGGAACACCATAAATGAAAATAAATCACAACTGGTACCCTGTCAACAAATTACATTCCTGGGAGCAAGCTTGAATACAACTTCCCAGATGGCTTACCTTATGTCAGAAAAGCAAATTCATTTGGTAACCTATTTCAAACAAGTGGCCACAAAAACCCTGCTATCTGTAAGACAAATACTGCAAGCCTTGGAGTTCATGGTCTCCTGCATTCTTCTAATTCCATATGCAAAACTGCATATGAGGAAACTACAGTGGTATCTAAAAAGCCTATGGAGTCAACATTCTCACAGCCTGGAAACAATGATTCCTGTCATACCTTGCCTACACCTAGAGTCCCTCTAGAGGGCAGAGGCCTGCCACCAAAACAAGGGAATACCATTTACACTAACCCCTGCCACCCAAACCCTAACAACAGATGCATTAGACTATGCATGGGGGGCTCACCTGGCAGGGAAGTGCATTCAGGGCAAATGGAACCCAAGTCAAATGCACCTACATATCAATCAAAAAGAAATATTAGCTGTACAGAATGCTCTGACAGCCTTCAAGGACTACATTCTTCCAGGACAACTAATGGTAAAGACGGACAACACCATGGTTATGTTGTACATAAACAAGTAGGGGGGTACACATTCCTACCACCTCTGTAGACTAGCCATGACATTGTGGAACACAGCCTTGAGCTACCAAGTGCACCTACAAGCTCAAGTCCTGCCAGAAAAATTAAATACACTGGCAGACGGACTAAGCAGAAACCTCATGGACCCACATGAGTGGAAACTGGAACCAAGGATTTTCAACATGCTGACAAGCGAATGGTGGTGCCCAGACATGGATCTATTTGCCTCCCCCCAGAACTACCAGTTGGACAAGTTTTGCACAAGGACTCCCCACAAACAAGACTGGAATGTGAATGCTCTGTCCTTCCCCCTGCTGCATCTGCTCTCCAAAGTTCTACTAGAAGTCAAACAGGATAAACCAAGCATGATCTTGATTGCTCCAGACTGGTGTATTTGCTTTTTGTTGGAGGTATACCTTTGTGTTTTTATGTTTATTTGCTCCCCAATAGGGGGGCACCTGACATATCGGGCAAGAAAAACTGATGTAATGGCGTCGGCTGCATGTTTTATACCTCTGACGTCATGGAAGAAGGGACAGCAACTGACGCAGGACCCAAGACTTTGTTAATCAGGCTGACTGAGGGTAACCTAACAGCAGATTACCCAAATGTAATGACTGCAACAGTGAATACAATCTACATTTATGGTAAGTGTACACAACTGTACTTTCCCTCCTCACCATCAGGTGACCAGGGTAAGCCTGTGAAATCAAAGGTCTCCAAGTTGTCCTCTGAGCATAAATCTGCCTCTATGACTCCATCCTTGGCTCCAAGCATCTCAAAACCTATGATACTGGTGCCAGCTTCGGCACCAATCCTGTCTCCGGCACCAACGATAGACCTCACTACACCTACTACGGCTTCAACACCTGTGGCCACTATGGCTCAGGGCATGCCTTCAATACCTTCATCAGTTACAATATTGGAACCTACTGCTTTGGCTCAGTGTGCCACTTTGGCACAGAGTGTTTTTTCAACCAAGTTGGATTTGACCCCATTAATCCCGGTATCGAAACTTGAGACTTCAGAGCTGGCAGACCTTGCACTATGGACCCAGTACTTCCCTTCTGTAGATCCATTCCTGGGCCATATGTATAGCCCGTTCATTGACCGACCTGACTGTCCATCTGGAGTATCCAGTAGATCCATCAGGAGCCTGTCAGGATAGCTGTTGGTAGCCGGGGAGAAACCCACACTTTCTAAAACCCATCCGCCTGCAGGACTTGAGTTGGTTTCTCCACAGACTTCTTCTTATACTCCAATCATTTTGGTTCTGAAGCATTCTGCACAGACGTCCTTCTTAGATCCCATCATCTCGGTTTGTCACTTTCGTTTCCTGCGGAACCAGTCCTTCCTCTATCTGGGGATTTGGGAGCAGGCACCTCAGCTTGGGCCACGGATCTGTGTTTGTCTTCGGTTTTGTCCTTGGTGCTGATAGCCACGTCCACACTGATCCTGCTTGAGGCTACATCCGTGGGGGTGAGTTTGTTGGAGCAGGGTGTGACCCCGGTCCCAAGGATGTCTTTCTTGGTTCCAGGCTCCCATCCCTCTTCCGACGGACCTGCTTTCCACACAATGGAGAGGGCTCTCACTTCTAGAAGCACTCCTTTGATGGAACCCCAGTTTTCACCCCCTGAGCTACAACTGACACAGATCACCTCCCCAGGGCACTAGGCAGAGAAGCCGTAGGACACCCATGTTCAGGGTACCCGCTCTTCTGACTCAGACACCCCCACTGAGGAGCCCCCTCAAAAGAGGATGTGCAAGGGGAAGCATGTGGACTCACCCAAGGAGTTTTTAATGGAAGACCTGGATTACAATGATGGAGGGTACCCATGGTCACCTCCTGGTTATGTCTCCTTCAGAGATGTTCTGGAAATGCTAAAACAGAGAGGTGACTGGAAGCTCTCCAACCCTTCATCTGAGGAGTCCGTGTTCCTGCAGGCTTTCCACACCCGGCCTTCTACCTCTTTTTTGACCCCACCTGCCAACGAGCTCATCCAGCTCATCGTGCAGCACCCTTAGAAGAACACTGATTCCATTGAGGTGATCCCTTGGAGACCTGACAAAATTATTTCCTCTCCCGAGGAGAACCCGCATTGGTCCAGAGGATTATCAGTCGACACTATGGTGATGGCGGCAGCAGCCACAAAAAAGGACTTGACTGAGGAAAGTCCCACTGTCCACCCACCCAACAGAGAGTCCCAGGCGGTGGACAGACCTGGGAAGCGAGTTTTTGCATCAGGAACCTTTGTATACAGTCACTGAGATATTTGTCATTTTACGAGGCTCCAGAGGGACTTTATCCCCGAACTCTCTAGGGCACTTGCAGGACAGCTGTCTAACGAGATCAAGGACAAAGTGGCCTTGCAGCTCACAACCCTGGAATCGATCTCCATCTCCTCCATGAGGTTGCTATCACATCCGACCGAAGATGTGGCTAGAGCAGCGGGTTCGGGAATTGTCATGAGGTGTCATGCCTCAATGTGCATTTGTGACCTCTGAGACCCATGCAAGTCTTCCTTTTTGAATGCTCCTGTTGAAACATTGTCCCTTTTTGGCTCCAAGGTGAAGGACACGCTAGTCAGGTGCGAGCAAGACCTTGTCTGCTGTAGGTCTATGGTTTTCCAATCCTCACTGTACCTTCTCCAGGAATCAGAGGAGTGGGAAAACGTGGCACAAAAAATCTCTGGGTCCTTTCCATGCTGCACGTGGTGATAACATCCCCAGGGGCAGAGGGGGTAACAATTCTGGAAGATGCCCTTACAGAGGCAGAGGGGGTCCTTGTAACCAAGGCCCCAGGGACACCTTCTCTGGACAGGCCTTACCAGCGCTCCTGAGGAGCAGCCCAATTGCTTACAAGCAGCTGTTTCAAAAAAGTCATCCAATCAATCCCACTAGACCAAAGTGGATCCGGATTCTACTCATGATTCTTTTTGGTGCCAAAAAAGACAGGGCACTGGAGACCCATTTTGGATCTCAACAGCTTAAACAAGTCTGTCACCCAAACCAAATTCCGGATGTTCATGGTTCAGTCCATTCTCCCTTTTTTTACGGAAGGCAATTGGATGTGCTCGATAGATCTCCGGGATTCGTATTACCACATCAAAGTGGACAAACACTGCAGGAGTCTGATTCGCTTCCGGCTAGGGGCCAGTTCTTATCAATTTCATGCCCTGCCATTCGTTTTCTCTCCAGCCCTCAAAGTGTTCGTGTAGTGCATGGCAGTGGTCACAGCTCATTTGCGACTAAAGGGATTCCGGGTGTTTCCATATTTGGATGACTGTCTCCTCACCCCCCCCCCCCCACACACATACACACACATACACACACACACACACCGAGAGTCTTCTGGTAAGAGAGCTGCATTATACACTTTCTCTAGCAAAAATTTTGGGAATAATACATTGGGAGAAATCAAACCTTACCCCTGCACAACAAATAAAATTAATTGGAGCAGTTTTCAATACCCAGTCCTGTCTAGTGTCACTCCCAAATCACAGACTGCAGTGATTGAGGCTCCAGCTCAGAGTGATACTCTGTCATACAAAAGTTTCAGCAAGAGAAGTTCTTCAGGCCCTAGGATCCATGGCAGCTTCAATTCCAATAGTCCCCCTAGCTAAGCTACACATGCGAATCCTACAATGGCTCCTTCTTTGTCAGTGGTTCCCGAACTATCACCCTGTCAGTTACCAGATTCAAAAAACCAACTCCTGAAAGCAGGATCTCCTTTGGTGAATGAGGCCAGACGCAGAACTTTGGAGTCACCCATTTCAATCCACTCAGTCCAGGGCCACTGTGACCACAGATGCTTCCCTGATTAGGTGGGGGGGCATTTCCAGGGAAAGACTGTCCAAGGTGCGCATGGTCCACCTCAAAGGCCCACCTGCATAGCAACATTCTAGAACTGAGAGCGATGGTGTTAGTGTTGCAGGCTCTTCATTCGGTTCTCCCTTATGGGACAACTGCAATTCAGTCAGACAACATGTCAGTGATCTGGTATATCAACAAGCAAGGAGGAACCAAGTCCTACCCCCTGTGTCGAGAGGCCATGAGAATTTGGCAGTGGGCGATAGCTACCAACTGCTTTCTGATAGCAATGCATAACCCAGGGAGCTCCAACGTAATTGCAGACAAACTGAGCAGATCCATCCTACTGTCTTGCAAGTGGTCCCTCAATCCCGAGGTGGTGACAGAAATCTTCAAACACTGGGGCCAACCTTGCTGCAGTCTTTTTGCCTCCGCATCAAACAACAAGTGCAGCAATTTCACCCTGTTTCCCCTGGAGGGGGAGTCCCCGAGGGATGCTCTAATCCACAATTGGTCTGTGGGACTTCTTTATGCTTATCCTCCTATTCCCCTGATTCCACAATTCCTAAAGAAACCTCTTTGATTGAGATGCAAGGTGATCCTCATAGCTCCGTTCTGGCCTTGACATGTTTGGTTCCCCTTCCTTTGGCCTCACCTAGTATACCCACCATGGATTCTGGACCCTCTTCCAGATCTGATTACTCACCCCCAAGGGTTGAACCACCCAAATCTGTCCAGTCTCAAGCTAATAGCTTGGCTTCTCCACTTCAGTTAGTTGCCAGGCAAGCTAATCTCACCTGTTTGAGACATCATTCTGGCCTCTCATAAACCATCCACCAGAAGACTATATCAGGATAAACAGAAAAGGTTTTCCATCTGGTCTAAGGATAACATGCTAGACCTGTATTTGGCTCCAGTGACTGCGGTGCTGCAATACTTGGCTGTTTTTTGATAATGGAGCCTCTGCCACTACCATACGTGTACATCTGGTGGTGATTTGTAATTTCCACAATGGTGTAGATGGCACTCCTCTCATCTCTGTATATGCAAAGCCTTTCTCAAGGGAACCTCTCATATCAGATCTCCTGACAGCCTGTGGAACCATGGAACCTCACTTTAGTCTTTCAGTCTTTGACTCAAAAACTCTTTGAACCCGCAGTGAAGTGTGACCTAAAGTTCTTGTCCTGGAAATCCTTGTTCTTGGTAGCCATCACATCAGCCAGATGGGTCTCAGAGCTGCAGGCATTGTGTATCAAGAGGCCCTATCTAGTCTTCCATAAAGACAGTGTGTCACTCCAGGCGAACATATATTTCTTTCCCAAAATTGTTTCTGAATTTTCCATTAACCAGACCATTGACCTACCAGTGTTCTTTCTGAATTTTTCCAATAAAGGAGAGTGCAGCCTACATTCCTTGGATGTACATAGGCAACTGAGATTTTACCTAGACAGGACCAAACCTATCCATAAGTCAGAACAGCTTTTCATCTCCTTTTCTGGGCTTAGAATGGGTAATGCTGTTTTCCAAGGTTACATTATCAAAATGGCTAAGGGACTGCATATGTTATTCCCTCAGAAAAGAACCTTTGCCAAAAGTTAAAGCTGACAACATCTGTAGCTTTCCATTCCAGGGCTTCCATGGATGACATTTGTGCAGCAGCCACTTGGGCTAAGCCTCATACCTTTATCAGTCATTGCAAATTGGACTTGATCTCCAGAGGGAAAGCTGCCTTTGGCTCAGTGGTACTCAGGAATGTTTGTCCATAAGGGCTGCCCATGGACCTCAAGGTAGCTTGGGATTCTGTCCCATCAGTGATGAATGGAAATAAGATTAACAACATCAGATAAAGAAGTTGTCTTACCATAAAGTTCCATCTGTGGTGTTCATGGATTAGTATTAGGCTAGATACACTTGTGAGGCATTTTAAGTCTAGCCAATTATCCCATGTGAGCATCAAACCCTGCAGCTTGTGCCTGTAAGGTAAACACCTTAACCATTATGCCAACCTCCCACCCCAAGCCCTTGGAACCGAGTCGGCCTTTTACCAAGCTCACGCCAGCCAAAAACTCTCAGGCTAAGCTTCTTCCCAGAATGCCCTTCTCTCTGTTACCTCAGATTGAGTTTGCTATAGATAGAGAAGTAGAGGCGAAGCCACTTCTGCGCAAATACCCTAGGACACCACTTGGACCCAAAGCATCTCCCAGGAGCCTTTGGAGGGGGAAGGAGGGTGGGAAGTGATGAAAGAAGATGAGCAACAGAGACAGATTGTTATGGTAAGACATAACGTCTTTTTTCTGGGATTCCTTCTCAGACAACCCTAGCAGCACTTATGAAAGGAGGCGGTTAGGGGGTGCTTTTCTCTGGACCACAAAGTGTTGGACTCCATCAAAAAACATACTTGGCTGCAAGGAATCATATCCAGAGCTATTTCATACCTTTTTCTCAAATTCCTCCTACAAAAATGAAAATGATCTCCGATGTTAAACCCAGTCAGAGGGAGGCAGCAGCCTTAGAAATAGAAAAGCTGCTAGAAAAGAGCATTATCCAGAAGGTCCCTTAGCCCACATAGTAGCCGAACCTAAGCAAGGGTCTTTTTACTGTCAAAAAAAGATGGGGGCTTGAGACCCATCTTGGATCTCAGCAAACTAAACCAGTACATGAAATATTCAAAGTTCTGGATGGTCACAGGTCAGTCCATTTTGCTCCACTGTGAAAAGATGATGGGATCTTGTCACTTCACCCCTCACCAAGTGCAGCAGGTTATTCTCCCTGGTCCACCCTCCAGGGGAGTCGAAAGATACTCTAGTTCAGGATTGGCTCTCCGGTCTACTTTGTTTATCCCTCATTACTTCTAGTAGCTAAATCAGAAAGCATACCGGTTAAAGAGCAGAGTTATCCTCACTCCATCTTTCTGACCTCATCAAATTTGGTTTCCCATCCTGTGGACTCACCTTCTGTATCTGCTCTGGATACTGGATCCCAGTCCAGACCTCTTATCTCGTCTGAATGAGTTGACTCATCTGAACATAATAAGCCTCAAGTTGACTGCATGGCTTCTCCAGCTTCAGTGATAGCTAGACAGCCCTGGCTTACCTCTCCAGTCCATTGTAGTCTCTTGCCTTAAAAGGCTTCTACCAGGAAAATCTATAAAAATAGATGGAAGAGATTTTCAACTGGGGCCCTTAAGGAGGGAGTTGAACCCCTTTTCTGCACCATTTCCCATTATGCTTGAATTTTTAGCTTCCAATTTTAATGAGGAAGCTAATTTCTCTAATATTAAAGTATAGTTGGCTGCCTTTTCCAACATTCATTCATGTGAAAGTCCTTTGTCTTTGGCCTCTGAGTTGTGCAAGACTTTTTTGAAAGGTACCTTTGTACTTAGGCCCCTTTTCCTCCATGGGATTTAACTGTCTTGCTTCAAGGTCTGACCCAGCGCCCTGTTTCCACAGTCAACCAAGACAAACTTTACATTTTTTTTGGGATTTTCTATATTGTGTTTGGGCTACTATACAACATGTTTAAGACCTTATTATTTGGCCACATGGGTCGTGTATGTGGTGGAACTGTAATTCGTGCTGGGCCCTTGGATCTATGAATCTGGTATTTTAGGGAACCGCATGGACTTTAATGTCACGAGTACGGAGCGTTTAAACAACGGATATTTTTTGGACGCTTTGCTGAACTAATTTCAAGATTGGGCACGGAATATGGACAAATTTTGGACATTTTGTTTGGTTAATTTGTCATATGTTTAGGTGTATTCACTTATATGATATTTGTTTTTTTGTTATTTTTTGATAGATATTTTTTAAAGCCCATTAACGCTGGGTGCACGGAGGTTATATATTAGTGGCACTTTGATGGTTTATCAAGCATCCTAGTGGAATATAACTGTCTGATTATGTGAGATGGGCTTTAAATACAACAAATATAGTAATAGGGAACTAATAACGGGACATTTTGAATTGTAGATTATGAAGCATTGGCCATAGTGGTGTTTAGTGTATACGGATGGGGATGGTTCGGTTCATTTCAGGGCCATGTGTCTGATACCTTGAAAATGTTCATGGTTAACTGTGTCTTTTTTGGATTATATGTCAAACTACCTCAATGGTTTTTCGATATTTTCTGATATTCAATCATGAATATGATTTATTCACTTTATATTTTATTATGATTATGGCAATTTTTGTGTTTACTTGGACCTGGTGGGTTAGAGGGTTCTTCTTCCTTTTTTTATAAACAGTTGCGGCACTGTGATGGTGTATTGGATTGTCCAGTAAACATTATATGTATGGGTTAATGGCCTCAAATTATAATAAATAAATATATATCTCTTGCCAGGAATTTATACAGGACCTAGTGGGTTTTGGGTCTGATTGGCATGAATGGATGGGGCCTTAGTGATAATTTGTTGGAGTGGCCATGAGGGCAGCCAATATTATTGGAGAGGGTTGAATGGTTACAACAGGTATAATTTATAACAGGCAGAATCCTGATGAGTCCATGAAAGTGGTGTACATTATATCTTACGGTGGCAATATATGAATATATCATGGAATTTTGGCAGAGACGTATGTCGGCCTATTGAGGGGCAATATTGTTCAAAGTTGGTAGATTTATTTAGACACGTTTTTCCGGAATTATTTCCGGATATGACTATTTGATTATTTGTGTCATTTTATTGCCTATCAAGACGAAGGTCTCATTTTTTGAAGAGCTTTTTCTAATATATTGGCCACTTATGGTAAGAAAGTAATAAGGTTCAGTTTATCTGAACGTTTTTTTAATATGGTACACTTGATTTGGTCAACAGTATTTATGTGAATGAATACGGGTTGGGTGTTTTCAGGGTCACTCTGACATTTGGGATCCATATATGACGATGTTAGGGACATTCTAATTTGGAAACATGGATATTGGGGAATTACTAAAGGGCCTTTCGGCCGATCAAGATAATTTGGAGGTGTTTGGTTTAAGTAATATTACAGGACCAGACTCTATTAATTCATCATTGGATGTTCCATCACAGTGCAATAACATGTTTTCTAAGCTTAATAGACAAATGAAAGCTTTACGTACAAATGTTTGGCATTTGAAACTCTTTAAAGCCTACAAGATCAAGGATATAACCCCTAGGGGATTAAGGGTACGTATACAACCTATTGTGGCTAATATAGATAGTATGCTTTCTAAAGAATGGGCGGAGGCCCAACATTCTTCATCTATGCAATTTGTTGACTGTTTACTTAGGTATTATGACAGGACTATACAGAGTCAACTTGTTGAGATTGAAAATTTGTGTGGGGAGGTAGAAAAATTCAAATCAGAAGTGATATATTCACAACAAGTATCAGACTTGGCCAAGGACCTCTCATTATTGGAAAAACAACTTACTAAAAGAAAGATTAATAAGTTTAATCGTGATTTGATGGATTATGAAAAAGGGAAACCTTTTGTAAATCAAAAATCAGTCAGATTTCAGGATTTTAAATCCAATAATAGTTATAATAAGAAAAGACCAAGGTCCATTTTAAGACAACATAAATCAATGTCTGATACGACATCAGAGGAGGAAGCTTCTTCTTTAACAGATGGGGAAGGTTCCTTACGCCAAGTGTCCCCAGCAGCGAAAAGGAAACAGCCCCCCCCTTTAGAGTTAGGGGTAGGAGGAGGGGGGGTAAGAAACATAAGAACAGATTCCGGCAACATAACTTTGCAGTCCCTGTTACAACAAATGGTGACATAAATGATAATATACATAACATTTCCTCTTTTGAACTTTTACCTACACATGTACAACTGCTAAATAAAGGGCTTTCTTTTGTACCCTCATTTTCGGTCTCAGAAACTCAGTTATTGCAAGTTGTTGATGAATTTTGTAGAATACTTAATTTGAAAATCTTTTTTGCAGATCAGGAATATACTCAAAGATCTTCTGATTTCAAGTTCAGGAAATCCAATTTTGTCCCTCCCATGAATAAACATGTGTCCATTTTTAGGGAGTGTGTAATGAAAGAGTTACACTTTTCCAATTTGTATGGTCTTACCGATCATAATTTAACATCTTTAGAAAGACAAGCTTTGGTTGAGCTTAGTAGTAATCGTGATATTGTTATAACTATGGCGGATAAAGGAGGAGCAGTTGTGGTTTTGGATTATTCTGTGTACAATCAGGAGGTCTTACGACAGTTGGCAGATTCCAGTTTCTACATGGCATTGCAGGTGGATCCGACCCTTTCTTTTAAGAGGGAAATTGATGAGTTTGTGGATTTATCAGTACAACAGGGTATCATTACGACACAGGTGGGTGGGCAATTGAAGGTGGATGAGCCTAGTTCCCAGTATTTGTATATTTTACCTAAAATACACAAAGACCCATTGCATCCCCCTGGGAGACCTATAGTTTCAGGTAGGGGATCCTTAACGGAACCATTATCAGCTTTTTTGACCTATTATTTGAAACCCTTGTTGCCATTCATTAGGTCCCGTATCAAGGATACCACCGAATTTTTGAATATAATTAATGACTCTCAACTGGAATCTCACTGGTTACTTTGTACTCTTGACGTGGCCTCATTGTATACGAATATTCCACATGATCAGGGTATTTTAGCTGTTTCCTTTTGGCTATACAAATCTAAGCTCTTTTCTTTATCCTTTAACAACTTTTTGATCAAGCTCACTGAAATGGTATTACGAAAGAACATCTTTTATTATGCAGGTAAGGCTTATTGGCAGATCAAGGGCACAGCGATGGGTGCTTCATTCGCACCCATCTATGCTAATTTGTTCATGGGTTATTATGAGGCTAGGTACATATATGATGATCAACATAACAAATTTCTACAACATCTGGATATCTGGCGAAGATATCTAGACGATTGTTGGATGGTGTGGCGTGGAGATAAGCAAAGTTTATTTCAGTTTGTGGATTACTTGAATGACAATAGTTTTGGCATTCGATTCACGGCTAATATTGAACTTTCTGAAATTGTGTTTTTGGATGTTAAAGTTATCAAACTTGCTGACCATACTTTATCGTCCACTATACATCGCAAGTTTCCCAAATACAACACTTTGTTACATGCTGATAGTTATCATCCACGCCACACCATCAACAACATTCCGAAATCCCAATATATGAGAATTAGACGTATTTGTTCAACTGATGAAGATTATTTGGAATGTAGTCTGGATCTGAGACGTAGGTTTCTTACCAGGGGGTACGAATCTCAAACACTTGTAAAAGCGGAAGGTCAAACTTCACAAATGGAACGTCAGGATTTATTGTGTTATAAAGTCAAAAATGGGAATGTTAATATTACTGAAGATATTCAACCAATAAGGTTGGTGACTACTTATGGGAATAATACCAATTGTTTCAGGGATGTCATTAACCAACATTGGGGTATCCTTTTGTCACATGAAATTTTAGGCAGGGTGTTGCCGACCAGCTGTCAGTTTTCTTATCGCAGGGGACGGAATTTGAATGCTCACTTCACACATTATAAAAGACATGTTGCTAATATACCACAACAAAGAACCCTAAGTGGTGATAGATTAAGGGGGTGTTATCCTTGTGGGCATTGTGCTGCATGTCAGCATTTGCAACAGACTAAAGAATTTTCTAGTAAAAATACATCACGAATCTTTGAAATAAGGGTTTTTGCTAATTGCAGCACAGATTGGGTGGTATATTTGGTTACGTGTAGTTGCTCTGCATTCTATGTTGGACAAACGTCCAGACCTGTCAAATTTAGAATAGGTGAACATTTAAGTGCAATCAAAAATAAACGTGTCGCCAATGCACTATTCAAACATACCATTGAGCATCCTTCAGCCATCTTTCGGTTTGTGGTTATAGATAAAATTACCCTTCATAGGGGTTTTAAAGCCGGTTGGCATCAAAAACTTGATCAAATGGAACAAAGATGGATAATTCAATTGGGGGGCTTATTTAAACCTGGTTTAAATATGTTGGAATAAAACATGGCATGGCTTGTGTGTAGGTGCAACTATTTATGTATTGATACAATTGGTACTCACTTTATAACTATGACATTCTCCTTGGAGATGGGTTACAGGCATAGTATAAATCTAATGGTAAGGTGATGTATACACATGGCACATATGTATATAAAAATAATTAATAAAAAATATATATGTATATATATCTGTGTTTATATATATATATATATATATATGCACATGTAGGTATGTGTATTACTAGGTAGATGTAGATTTTTTAAGAAATGACCCATTTGGTCTTTTTCTACATATAGTAATAGTTTTGACCAGTTGCTCTGATGACCTTATTGGCCCCTTTACTATTTGTTGATGGAAGATGTTTAGGCATCATTATATATTTTTATTAAAATAACATTTATCATTATATGTATTTTATTTCATTTATTATTATTTTTATTTTTATTTTCATTTTTATTTTTATTCATGATGTTATTGCACATGGTTTATATGTCTATTATGTTTTTACAATATACTTTTCCAAATGTTGTGATTCATGAGCAATGTTCCTATGTATGATGTTTATTACTAAATAGGAATTTGTATCACTTTAAATGTTGACTATATAAGTATGGTCCACCAGGGGTCGGTTTTCCTAATTATGTTTTGAACTGCATTGATAAAGGCCAGGGTATGGCCGAAACCGGTATGCTGTCTATTCTTCAGATTCCTTTATTTAAGGAGTCTAGATGCTAATAAATTTGGTTTCGATGGAACCGTATGTGCTGGCTCATGTTTTTTGAAAAGTAAACTTTACATTTTTGTCATGAAAAACAGTTTTTCTAGTAACTATTATGTCAGCTAGAGTGTCTGAACTAAAGATAGTCTGTTTATGTACCAGTCCATCCTTCTTACCTAAGGTGGCTTCTGAGTCCAACATTAATCTAGACATTAACCTTCCAGATTTCTTCCCCAAATTTTCTAATAGAGGTGAATACATGCTCCATCTTTTGGATGTACACAGTTAACTTAAATGTTATCTCCATCAGACCAAAGATTTCAGGAAAATTGACCAATTGTGTTCTTTTCACCAAAGAGATTGAGCATTGTAGTTTCCAAAGTGACTTTAGCCAGATGTTTAACTGATTGCATATCATTTGTCTATATCCTGAGAGGGTTGTCCTTGCCTAAACCAACTAAAGCACATTTCACAAGGTCAATGGCCACATTTTCAGCTTTTTGGTGAAGAAAATTGATAGGTGACATTTGTGCCACTTGGTCCAGTGCTCATACTTTTATTTGCTCATTACAGGTTGGATTTCATTTATAGAAACTGAACTGCTTTTGGCTCCACCGTACTCTGAAATATCCTATGATGGCCAGCCAAGGTTCATGTAGTTGGGGACTCTGTCTGATCAGTGGATAAATGAATGAAAATGACATCACACACAGATAGTATGTAGTAACCATCACAGTGCATCTGTGTTGTCCATTTTCATTCTTCCTCAACTTCCTGCCCTTTTAAACTCCTTCCCTTTCTTCCTGGAGAGACCTAAGGGATGCTACTTTGGGAACTAATTGTTCCTTGATGGAGGGCCAGCTTTCTCTCTATTGTTTCTGTCTTACAGATTTTTTTTAATAGTATCAGCCATGTATTATTGTGGGCAGCAAATTTGGTATGCTAGGTTAGTGAAGCATTATGGGTAAAGGAAGGAGCTCGCGAGTTGGATCTGTGAATATGGAAAAAGTGGCCAAGCAGAATCCGAGGTGTGATCCGACACCCATCAGTTGTGGAAGAATGGAAATGGACAACAAAGAATACATCATGGTGGTGAGTAGCTTTTATTTTTCAAGCTGCTGGGGACTCTGTCCTGTGAGTTGAGAAATCAGCAGAAAAGACAACATCACATACAAAACCTCCTTGTCTCTATTCCCGCTTCCATGTTATGGAAGATGGTACTTTTTTCTGGTATGACCTGTAGGTATGCCCTAAAAAGCTTTCCCTCTACCTCATCTCCAGATCTAACTATTAACTAATTATTTGGGATACTATATGGTTAGTCCCTAGTGTTCCTTAGGACCAATGGCAAATTTGATTTCAGGTAATGTGGGGGTTTGGGTAAGGAGAGAAGCCTGAGCTATGGAGCCTAAGTCTGGAAAAAACAGCCAAAGTCAGATTCAAAATCCATAACTTGAGGTAGTATATAAGTTTTGTTTGTGTGTGTCTGGATCACAATATCAGTTCTTTGCCTAACCCTTTGTGCTATTCACTGCACCAAAAGTGTTCAGAGTGTCTTGCTCCATTTATAGCTTATTGCAGATTACAGGGTAACCATATTTTTCCATATTTAGACAACTTGCTTATTTTTGTGGATTTTTTCAAAGTGGCAGGAGTCTCTGTCTTTGGTAAGAGATAATTTGCACAAGCTGGAATGCCAACAGAACATTCAAAAGTCTTTTTTGACTCCATCACACATGCTGTGTACCTGTATGTCAGCTAGATGCCTTGGTTCAAAGATCTTTTCTTCCACAGGAAAACAATTTACTTTAGTTTACTTCATTTGGTCTTCAACCTGTGGGTTACGGATCCGTATCGGATCCGAGCCGGCAACTTTGCTAGCATCAGCCCCGAGCTCCAAACTCCTCCCCTTACCTATAATACACATCCACTGCCTTCCATCCCCAGATCTCATTTGCCATGAATAGCTTTAGCATAGTGTCTCTTGAGCTCCAACCAGTCAAGTGGGCAAAACCTTCGTGAGTAGCTTTTTTCTTCAAATTTTTTCAGTTAGTGTTAGTATAGGTTCCCTTTCTCTTTTTTGTGTCGAGTTTGAGTTTTAGGATAGTTAGAGTAGTTTATACTGTTGTGTAGATTGTAGCTCCCCCCCCCAGTGTTTTCTCTGTATACGAGTGTGCTGAGTGGATGTGTGTCTGTTAGAAAGAAACTGCCCGTTTTTTTCTTAGGTTATCTTTCTACTGTGTTAGTATGGCTGAAAAGCTTGTTTTCAAGCATTGCACAGAGTGTGGCCATAAATTATCCCCTGTGGATGGCCACACTGTGTGTTTTGTGCATGGGCGTGGCCCATCTGAGTGTGGACTTCAGCATATGTGCGGGCTTCAACCCCCGCGCCATAAAAGATAGAAACGCCAAGTTGGTCCTCAAAGGCCTTCTTCCCCATTCAGACTCTGTTTCCTCATCTCCGGCTTCAGTCACAGTGGCTGCTGTGGCCGCCTTTCCTTCCTCTGGCTTCTCCCTCCCTCCCAGGCTGGGACTCAATCTCCTGTACCAAAGCCTGCAGTAGCGGAGAAGAAGAGGGAGAGAGTCAAAGGTGAGGGAAGAGAGACCGAGGTCTCCGGACCTCACTTCACCTACGAAGATGCCACAGATCTGTGACTCCCCTCAGCTCCGATCTCTGAGGTTCTCCCTGGAGCCGGAGGAGATGCATCCAACTTCTTGGGCCTTGGTGCCCTGACCTGCTCAGTCGGAGTCCATGGCATCGTCGGGGTCCACCCGGTTCTTGTCTGACATGGATCTGGATAAAATGATGGAGGTTTATCCGTACTCAGATCCAGATGGGTGTCTTGCCAGCCCCACCTCCCTCAGGAGGGGGGGGGGAGCTGGCTTCCTTTTTTCCAAATTATATCTCCTTCGATCTGACCTTTGGGTTCGGAGTATTCGGATCCAAGGTTGGCCTTGGTCAGGGGGTCAGCACCGATGGTACCTGCTTCCTCTACGCCGACAGCTGCCTTGAGCATTTCGGATCCGACCAGCTCAGATCTGAGCCGCTCTTGGAGCTGGAGCTTGGGTGTCTGATCCAAGGAAGTGGAACCTTTTTCTCCCGGCTCTGACTTTGTTGGGCAAGTTTCCCCCCTCAGTGTTCTGTGGCTCCTCCCCCAAGTCCCTCACTGAGAGGACAGACTTGGATGATGGAGAAGGGTTCCCCTAGGTTACCTCCCGAAGGAGACATCATGGAAATCCTGCTGCAGTGGGGAGGTTGGTCTGCCCCCAAACCTTCTTCTGATGAGTCCATATTCCTGGAGGTTTTTGGCACAGGCCCATCTACTTCCTGGGTGTCCCCTCCTGCGGATCCTTTGGTGGATCTGGTCACCTTGTGGGCATGGAAGGAACCGGACACCATGGAACCTATTCCAGAAAGACCAGACAAGATCTTAAGATCCCCCATGCACAGACCAGCATAGAACAAGGGCTCCCCTGTAGTCACAATGGTGGTAGCAGCAGCCACCAAGAAGAAACTTGCTCAGCAGAGTTCCTCGGTCCATCCTCCTGACCAAGAGTCATGGATGTTGGACCACCTAGGGAAGTGGGTTTACGCTTCAGCAACCTTTTCAATTAGGGTGCTGAACTACCTGGCCCATGTCACCAGACTCCAACGCGACCTGGTAAAGGAGCTGGAGGAGCCTTCCCCCCCAAGTCCATGTCACAGGAGGACAAGGCTTTGTTCTCTGTGAGGATGGCCACTTTAAAGGCAGTATCTAACACATCCATGTGACTCCTATCACATGCTACAGAAGGAGCGGCTAGGGTGGCTGGGTCCAGCGTGCGTTACCAATGCCCCTTATGATGGCTCTACACTCTTTGGTAAGACCGTCAAAGAGACGTTAGTCCAGAGTGCGAAGGATGGGAAGACGCTGTCTGCCATCGGGATCCACTTCTCTAACCCTCTAAGGTCCTTTTCTCAGAACCAGAGAGGGGAAAGGAAGATGTGGTTCCAGAAGTCACAGTATTCCTGGGACACTCAGGGCTCTTCTTCCCCCAGAGGCAGAGGGGGGCAGAATGGACACCAGCCCAGAGGCAGAGGGAGTTCAAGGAACTTTGGGTCTCAAGAACTTTTCTCGGACAGACCCAGGCAGCAACCCTGAGGGGTTGCCCGACTGCTTTACTCTGGAGGCAGTCGGGGGATGATTGTCCTTGCACCTAGTGGCATGAGAGTCCATAATGGACCAGTGTGTGCTTCAAATAATATCTAGGGGTTACTCTTTCCCCTTCATGGGTTCCCCCAAATCTCCCAGACAACTCACAGATGTACACCCACGCAAAGGGAGGTAGCAGCACTGGAAATTTCCACGCTGCTAGGAAAACAAGCCATCAAAACCATCCTCCCAGATCAGTCTGGATCGGGCTTCTACTACAGGTTCTTTGGTGCCAAAGAAAATGGGAGACTTAAGGCCCATTCTGGACTTCTCTACCCTGAATCTGTCAGTTACCAAAGAGTAGTTCCAGATGGTCACACTACAGTCCATCATGCCGTACCTGCAAGAGAGCGACTAGATGCGCTTGTTAGATCTTCAGGATGCTTACTATCACATAAAAATGCACAGAAGCTTTAGGGGGTTCCTCCGCTTATGGCTTGGAGTCCATCATTACCATTGTCGAGCCCTACCCTTTGGTCTCACCACAGCTCCCAGGGTGTTTATCAAAGTGATGGTGGTGGTAGCAGCTCACCTGAGGCTTCAGGTCTATCCTTACCTGGACAATTGGCTCTTCACTGCTCCCACCAGGCATCTACTCTCCAAAACCAGGGATTATTTCCTGACTCTTGCTCTGCATTTGGGAATCACAATCAACACATCCAAATCTTTCCTAGATCCTGTACAGGTGATAGACTACATTGGTGTCAGGATAGATACTCCTTCAGTGCAAAATATTCCTGACCTTGAAGAGAGTTCAAAACCTGAGGATGCATGTCTTCCTGATCTACCATTCTCATCTCCCAATGACAAAATCAGTGTTGAGGGCCTTGGGCTCGATGGGGGTGACCATAACTCTTCTCCCGTGTGCTCAGTTACACATGAGAATTCTTCAGTGGACTCTAGCTGTACAATGGTTCCTGTTGGAACTGCCACTGACATATCTAATTCAACTCAGTTGAGTCTGCCGATTAACCCTGCTATGGTGGATGTATTCTCCAGACATTTTGGAGGGACGACCTTTTGTTCCAGCCCCGGCCCAAACCACAGTGACCACGGATGCCTCCCAACTTGGGTGGGGGGGCATTTTTTGGGCAGGACAGTCCAAGGCCTGTGGTCCCCCATAGAGACCAGCTTGCACATAAACATCCTAGAGATGAGGGTGGTCCTTCTAGCATTGCAGGCCCTTTATGCCTTCCTTCTTCTGGGGATGATTGCTATTCAGTCAGACAAGTCAGTAGTCTGGTATATCACCAAACAGGGAGGGACCAGATCTTACTCTCTTTGTTGTGAGACCATGAGTGTGTGGGAATAGGCGATCTCTACTGGTCGTTTTCTCATCGCAACGTACATTCCGGGATGGTCCAACATTTTAGCAGACAGGCTAAGTTGGACCATTATGATGCCTTACGAGTGGTCTATGAATCTGTCAGTAGCGGAACAGATCTTCAGTGAGTGGGGTCAACCTTGCTGTGATCTCTTCGCATCGCCTTCCAATGTGAAGTGCAGCAAGTTTTTCACTCTGAACCCCTTGCTGGGGGAGTCCCCCAGAGATGCTCTAGTTCATGCTTGTCCTCCCGGTATTCTGTATGCTCTCATTCCGAGCTTTCTACAGAAATCTCGATTGGGGAGCAAAGTGATCCTCATTACCCCATTCTGGCCTTGCCAGTTATGGATGTTCTTCATGTTTCACTGTTGCAGTCATTACATTTGGGTTAGCTGCTTGCAGTAGCCCTCAGTCAGCCTGATTAACAAAGTCTTGGGTCCTGCATCAGTTGCTGTCCCTTCTTCCATGATGTCAGGTCATCAGGGTTATAAAACATGCAGCTGACGCCATTACATCAGTCTTTCTTGCCGTGCAGTGCCCGAAGCAGAAGCAGTTCGCAAGTGCCTGTCGGCCGACTCCTGAAATTTTCATTTTCAAGTTTCAGAACCGAAGTCTTCAACTAAAGCCAAGTACCCCATCGGGGAAACTTTTTCTTTCTCCATACCGATGTCAGTAAAAGTTAATAATTGCATTACTTGTGGAAAGCAAATACCTCATAAAGATTTTCATTCATACTGTATTCCTTGCCTAGGCCCTGACCACAATGTACCTTGCTGTCGGTTTTGTGCTTTATTTAATCAGTGCACTATCCATCGTCTTATATTTTTGCCACTAAATATTTCAGTTCTCAGTTTAATTATCCAGAAATGTCGGTTAGAATGGACTCATTTGACAACCTACTTCAAACAAGTGGCCACAAAAACCCAGTTATCTCCAAGGCAAATACTGCAAGCCTTGGGGTTCATGGCCTCCTGCATTCTTCTAATTCCATATGCAAGGCTGCATATGCGGAAACTGCAATGGTATCTCAAAAGCCTATGGTGTCAACATTCACAGGATCTAGAAGCTATGATTCCTATCATATTTTGCCTACGCCTAGAGTTCCTTTGGTGGGCAGAGGCATGCTACCAAAACAAGGGACTACCATTCATACTACTCCCTGCCGCCCAAACCTGATATTTTCAAATTCGAGTTTCAGAACCGAAGTCTTCACTAAAGCTAAGTACCCCATTGGGGAAACTTTCTTGCTCCATACCGATGTCAGTAAAAGTTAATAATTGCATTACTTGTGGAAAGCAAATACCTCATAAAGATTTTCATTCATACTGTATTCCTCGCCTAGGCCCTGACCACAATGTACCTTGCTGTCGGTTTTGTGCTTTATTTAATCAGTGCACTATCCATCGTCTGTATATTTTTGCCTCTAAATATTTCGGTTCTCAGTTTAATTATCCAGAAATGTTGTCAGTTAGAATGGACTGACACATTTGACAATCTACTTCAAACAAGTGGCCACAAAAACCCAGTTATCTCCAAGGCAAATACTGCAAGCCTTGGGGTTCATGGCCTCCTGCATTCTTCTAATTCCATATGCAAGGCTGCATATGAGGAAACTGCAATGGTATCTCAAAAGCCTATGGTGTCAACATTCACAGGATCTAGAAGCTATGATTCCTATCATACCTTGCCTACGCCTAGAGTTCCTTTGGTGGGCAGAGGCATGCTACCAAAACAAGGGACTACCATTCACACTACCTCCTGCCACCCAAACCTTAACAACAGATGCATCAGACTATGCATGGAGGGCTCACCTAGCAGGGAAGTGCATTCAGGGCAAATGGAACCCAAGTCAAATGCACCTACACATAAATCAAAAGGAAATGTTAGCAGTACAGAATGCTCTGACAACCTTCAAGGACCACATTCTTCCAGGACAACTAATGGTAAAGACGGACAACATGACGGTCATGTGGTACACAAGCAGGGGGTACACACTCTTACCCCCTCTGCAGACTAGCCATGGCATTATAGAACACAGCTTTGAGCTACCAAGTGAATCTACAAGCTCAATTCCTGCCACGAAAACTAAATACACTGGCAGATGGACTAAGCAGAAACCTCGTGGACCACATGAGTGGAAACTGGAACCAAGGATTTTCAACATGTTGACAAGCAAATGGGGGAGCCCAGATATAGACTTGTTTGCTTCCCCCCAGAACCATCAATTGGACAAATTTTGTGCAAGGATTCTCCACAAACTAGCTTGGAAAGTGGATGCTCTATCCTTCAGCTGGAAAAACCTATCAGTTTATGCCTTTCCTCCTCTATCTTTGCTCTTCAAGGTACTTCTAAAGATCAAATAGGACAAGCCAAGGATGATTTTAATTGCACCAGACTGGCCACGCCAGCACTGGTGCCCCCTCCTGTGTAGTGTGTCATGCTTGGCCCCAGGGCACCTGCCTCAGGCTCCTTCCCTGTTGTCTCAGCAGGAGAACCAGATTCTGCATCCTCAGCTGCAAAACCTGAACCTAGCAGCCTGGCTAATTACCTAATCTCTCCTTTACCACACCTCAGTAAATCAGTGATGGATATCATTTTAGAGGCTAGGAGGCCTAGTACTAGAAAATCTTATGCTGCAAAATGGAAAAGATTTTGTACCTGGAACCAATCTCAAGGGATGAGAGCAGCAGTGCCCAATTTACCTCAGATTCTACAATATTTGACTGAGATGTTTCATAAGAGCTTGTCTTTTTCCTCCAAAAGTCATGTCTCAGCCATTTCAGCTCATTATAGCACAGAGCCTCCCCTCTTCTCTCACCCACTGCTTAAGCAGTTCCTCAGAGGGGCCAAAAATTTAAGGCCACTGAAGAGAGCTCCAACTCCAGCCTGGGACCTTAACTTTGTCTTGGAGAAACTTACTCTTCCTCCTTTTGAGCCAGCTGCTACTGCAGATTTAAAATTCATTTTCTGGAAAACAGCTTTCCTTTTAGCAATCACTTCTGCAAGAAGGGTGTCTGAGTTACAGGCCCTTATGGCAGTGGAGCCTTTCATCATCTTTCATGCAGATAGGGTGCCCCTCAAAACCAATCCCTCCTTCATGCCTAACCCACAGAACAAAGGTGAATGGATACTGTACTCCTTATATGTGCACAGACAACTTAGATTCTACTTGGACAAGACTAAACCTCAAAGGAAATCTGAACAACTGCTGGTGGCATTTGCTGCAGGGACAGAGGGGAAAGCAATTTCAAAGCAAATAATTTCAAAATGGATAGGTCACTGCATTCATTTCTGCTACAAGCACCATGGAAAGCCTATCCCACAGGGCATCATACCGCATTCAACCAGGGCTGCATCTACCTCTACAGCCTTTCTCAGGGGCATCCCTACAAGGGACATCCTCGAAGCTGCTACCTGGAGTTCTGTACATACTTTCACCAAGCATTATCATTTGCCAGTTTTCTCTAAATCCAGAGCTGGTTTTGCCACTGCAGTCTTGAAGGGCCTTATAGCTGGTCCTAATTCTATTTAAATTCCTCCTCCCAAACTTAGCTTTGGGAATCTACCCAAATGTAATGACTGCAACAGTGAAACACGAAAAACATAGTACAGTTGTGTACACTTAACATAAATGTAGATGTTCGAGTGTATTCACTGTTGCAGTCCTGGTTACCCTCCCACCAGCCCCCTTTCTTCTTTTGACTATACCTCTACTCTCACTTACTATACTCAAAAAGCTTTTTGGTGTATTTGCTTTTTTGTTGGAGGTATATCCTTGTATTATAGATTTAATTGCATCCCATTAGGGGGGTACCTGACATCTGGGGCAAGAAAAACTGATGTAATGGCGTCAGCTGTATGTTTTATACCCCTGACGACCTGACGTCATGGAAGAAGGGACAGCAACCGACGCAGGACCCAAGACTTTAATCAGGCTGACCGAGGGCTACTGCAAGCAGATAACCCAAACGTAATGACTGCAACAGTGAATACACTCGAACATCTACATTTATGTTAAGTGTACACAACTGTACTTTTCCCTTCCTTTGGTCTCACCTTCTGGTTCCGCCTTGGATCCTAGATCTCATTCAGGATTTAATTTCACACCCTTTAGGGGTGCCTCATCTGAATCTGGTCAGCCTGAAGCTCACAGCTTGGCTTCTCCAATTCCCATGATTACCAGGACTCCTGGACTATCCTCCTCAGTTAGTTCTGTTTTAGTGGCTGCTCATAAGTCTTTGACCAGGAAGGTTTATTGCAGCAAGTGGAAACGTTTTTCCCTTTGGGCCTCTCAAAGGAGTTTAGACCCTTTCACCGCTCCTGTTTCCACCATTCTTGATTTTCTAGTTGATATTTTTCCACACGGAGCTAGTTCTTCTACTGTCAAAGTTCAGTTGGCTGCCATCTCTCATTTTTATGTGGGTGAGAATTCTGCCTCTTAGCCTTTTCCAGACTGTGTAAAGCCTTTATCAAAGGCACCTTTTTGTTACGCCCCCTGGCCGGTCAAAGATCCTGTTCTCCCATGGGACCTTACTATGGTTCTTCAAACTTTGGTCGCCCTGCTGTTCAAGCCTGCCGTAACTGCAGATCTGAAATTTTTATCTTGGAAAACAGCTTTTCTGGTGGCTATTACCTCTGCAAAAAGGGTTTCAGAATTACAAGCTTTGCTCATCAAAATTCCTTACATGATTTTTCACAAAGATATGGTTTCCCTTCGAACCAATCCATCCTTTTTTCCTAAGGTGGCATCACCAGTCAATATCAATCAAACCATCAATTTGCCTGTGTTTTTTCCTAATTTTACTAACAAGATGGAATACAAACTCCACATATTGGATGTTCATAGACAGTTACATTTCTACTTACACAGGACAAAAAATTTCCATAAATCTGATCAGTTGTTTGTATCCTTCTATAAACCCTTTTTGGGGAAACCTATCTCCAAGGTCACTATAGCTAGATGGATTTCTTCATGCATCCTGCAGGTCTGTAAGGACAGAGGCATGTCTCATCCAGGTCAGGTGAAAGCTCATTCCACTAGGTCCATAGCTCACTCTGCAGCCTTTTGGTCTAGAGTGTCTTTGGATGATATTTCTTCTGCAGCTGCTTGGTCCTCATCTCATATGTTTATTTCTCATTACAAATTGGATTTGACTTCCAGAAGGAGGGCGTCCTTTGGTTCCGTGGTGCTCTGGAATTTCCTTCCATGAGGGCCTCCCAGGAGTTTAGTAGCTGGGGACTCTGTCCCACAAGTTGAAAACCAAATGAATTAAACTACTTCAGATAAAGAAGTTATGTACCCACCATAACATTCCATCTGAGTAGTTGTACTTCATTTGTCTTCAACCATCCTTCCCTGGACCTTAGCATATGATCAGCCTACGGGCTGCAGTATAGGTCACAAGTAAATTTTTTCAGGTCAGGTTCTCAGTATAAGGTTCAGCAAATTTTTGATCTGGGGATGGAAGGCAGTGGATGGAGGTGTATTATGGGTAAGGGGAGGAGTTTGGAGCTCTGAGCTGATGATAGTAAAGTTGTCGGCCCAGATCCGATACAGATCCGTAACTCAGAGGTTGAAGACAAATGAAGTACAGTTACTCAGGTGGAACGTTATGGTGAGTACATAACTTCTTTTTTATACCTATAGCTATTTCTGGGGTTTTCCACTCAGACTTCAGTCTGTGTAAGGGAATAACTCAGGATTTTGGGTCTCATGGCATCTATAATTCTCATGATACCCTTGGCAAGACTCCACATGAGAAACATGGTATGTGAAGTCTCTTTGGTCCCAGCAACAACACATTATCTTTTAAAATCCCAGTAATGGGGTTTGCAGAAGAGAAATCACTTGGCGGAGACTGTAAGTATACCTAAATTCAAATCTCCCCTTCTCTCCATGCTACAAAGCATTCAGTCACCACTGATCCTTTGGATCTTGAGTGGGGACTATTATCAGGAGGAATAAAAATGCAAGTTATCTGGGACACCAAGGACAGATGCGTGCACACAATTACAAAATAGATGCTTGCTCTAACTAAAGTACGCAACACTTTGTGTATCATCTTTGCTCCCCAGACCTCTTCAAGTTTTTACAGACAATACTACAGTCATGCAGTACATCAACAGGCAGGGGGTAACCAGATCTTACCCCTTTTTTAATTTATTTAAGTCTTTCAGATTTCTAATACCATGACAGGAATGGACCCTATTCCTAAGTCAGAGTAAAGTTAAAGTTCATGAAATTAGTATTGTTTCAGTCTATGATCTTAGCCAGAAGTGCTCTTCGCAGCACCCGCAATGTACCCAGTAGTGACTCCTGCAATTGGTACGGAGTTGCATGCATCGGTAACGTATCTAAATACGATTGTAAATTATTTTTTATAAGACCCGTTGCTCTTCGTACTACTGAATTTTTCTGGGTATCCTTCTTCCACATTGCCCTCCTTTCTACCAGAAAATTGTGATGTTTTATGACTGTCTGTCTCTGTACGTAAGAGACTGTAGTCACTGGGTGTTGCAATTTCAATGATCAGTGCTACTTTTGTCTTCTTTTCATGGACTACTATATCTGGTTTTCTTGCATCTATTTTTTGAACTGTTGGTAAAGTTTAATCCCATGTGATATAAACTTCATAATTTTCTATAAGGCTTTGTCGCTCATGTTTCCAGTGTTTTTTTTAGCCACATCAGTATCATGTTTGCACAATCCCCAATGCGCCAGTCTTGCCACATTACTATGCCTTTCAGTATACAGTCTTCTTGCAATTGCATATTTCCAAACTTTCACTACATTTGGGTCTTGAGGTCAGCAGATATGTATTCAGTCCCACAATTGCAGATCTATACATGTAATTAATTTTGAGGAGGCCCATACCTCCTCCATAACAGGGAATGTATAATCTTTGTATGCGCTGATTTGTATGAATCATTTGATGAGCATTATGCATCCTTGGTTTCCTTTCCAACCTACCCATCACCTTTTGGGGCCAGTCAATCACTCCAAAATTGTAAGTAAGGCAGGAAGAGCAAATTGATTTATAGCTTGGACTTTGTTCCTAGATGTCAATGCTGTTTTCAGCATTAAGTCTTCTAAAATATTCCTTACCAAGTTTTATTCGCATTTGTTCCATGTTTTATTGTTGATCCTTCATTTCCAAAATATTTATACACTCCATCTTGCTAGAGTTATTTTATATCACATTCTTGTCCCAAACTAATGCTTTCTTGGTGCTGCAGCTTTCCTGCTTTAAAGGTTGCTTTTGCACATTTTTCAAGACTAAATGACATTCCTGTATCATCTGAAAGTTTTGACCACTTCCAGTTCCTCATCTGATGAGCTATACAGTTTTAAATCATCTACAAAAAGGAAGATGAGAAGTTTTCATACTTGACTGTTTTCTGGGAGTCAAATTGTAGCCATGACGCAATCTGTTAAGTAGACAGCTTAATGGGTTAAGGGCCAGACAAAAGAGCTGTAGTGACAGTCACCCTGGAATGTCCCCCTTTGAATTTTTATTCTTGGAATAATAATTTGGCCTTTATCATGGTTTAACTGCAAAATAGTTTGCCACTGTTTCATGGTCACTGTAACGTAATAGACCAGTGTAGGGTGTATTGTATGCATTTTAAGCAGTCTTTTATCCATGAATATGGAATACTATCAAATGCTTTTTTGTAGTCTCTCCATGCCATACTTACATTCTTACCCTTTTTAGAGTTCTCCATTATGACTTTAACATATGATCCTTTGTTCCATATGACTTTTTTTTTACCCTTTTGTTCTGTTGCCATGACTTTGCATTCTTCTAAATGACTATAAACTGTCAGCCTCAGTTCCAGTGTATAGTTTTTACGTCGTCAGAAGGCAAGATGTCCTATTCTCATATTGCAGTATTCATAATCTTTGGGTCTTTTTTTTTTTTTTTTTTTTTTTGGTGACTGCATGCCTGCCCAGGTTCATGTCACCCAGAAAAGGAAAGTGTAGATGTAGACATCAAATCCCACATAAGGACGCCCAAGATCTGTCTGTTCTGCCTAGGGCCCAACCACTCCCTTAATATGTATCTAGAGAACTAATGCCTCAATCTATTTCCACTGCTATTGCCTCAGGCATTTTTGGCCACCTTGGACATCAAAAATACCTACCTGCTTATCCCCATCTGGCCCAAATACAGGAAGTATTTGCGTTTCTCTGTGAGTTCCTCTCATTTTGAATTCTCTGCTTTACCCTTTGGACTATCTACTGCTCCAAGTGTCTGGCTCCAGTGGTAGCCTATTTCAGGGTCCTAGTGATGCAGATTTTCCCATACCTGGATGACCTACTAATCCAAGCAGTTTGTTAGAGTACCCTCCAGAACCATATCCAGACAATCATTTCTGTTATGCAGTCTCTGGGTTTAATCAACTTCCCCAAATCCAGCCTAAACCCCTCCCAGGACCAAGGCTTCCTGGGGTGCATAATCAGGACAGCCATTAAGATGGCATTCCTCCCACCTCAAAAGGTGGAAAGCATGAAGGAATACCTGTTGTCTGTCATCCACGCCCCTGCAATGACAGCAAGAGAATACCTCAGACTGTTAGAGCATATGGCGTCTACAATCCCCATGTTGCCATTGGCAAGACCCCACATAAGGAAACTTCAGTGGTACCGGAGGTCCACATAGACCTAACACTCCCACCCCTTGGACCACACCATTCTCTTCCTACCATGCCTAACGAAGGAGATCTTTTGGTGGGTGGATCAAGTCTCTCTGAACCCAGGACTTCTCTTACAACCCCTAACCTCCAGTCCAGGAAATGTGCACGGATGCTTCAGACCAGGTTGCAGACCTGCTATGGGAAGCTTGAATGTGCAAGGCACATTAAAAGACCCCTTCAAGAGGGAGCACATCAACATCAGAGAGATGAGGGCTCTCATCTTTGTACTGAGGGCCTTTCAAGATGTTCTGAAGAAAGGACCTCTGAAGTTGTTCATGGACAACACTACTGTGCTTTAGTATGTAAACAAACAAGGAGGAACAAGATCATACTGGCTATGCAGACTTGCACTCCATGCATGGGAATTTGCAGTCCAGCATGGAGACATTCTGCAGGCTGTCTATATCCCCTCAGCTCAGAACACTCAGGCAGATATCTTAAGCTGGTCCATGTCAGAATCCCATGAACGGATGCTGCAAAAGGATGCGTTTCTGGACATTGTCCATAAGTTGGGTATGACACAAATAGATCTGTTTGCCTCCCCTCTGAACAGACAACTTCCACAGTTTCATACCAGGGCACCCACCCCCCTAGCGAGGGTGATGGACGCCTTCTCTATCTTATGGAAGGGGATGTTTCTGTATGTATTCCCCTTCCCACTCTTACGGAAGGGGATGTTTCTGTATGTATTCCCCCTTCCCACTCTTACAAAAAGTCCTAATGAAAATTCAGCAGGACAAACCAGAAATATTGCTGGGTTTTGGCTAAGATGCTAGTTCCCTCTCCTTCTGCATTTAGCCAGGGGCAATCATCACAAGTTACCTCACAGAGTGGACCTACTTACATAGGACAAGGGATTCTTAATCCATCCCCACTTAGAATCTCTAAGCCTAACCCTGTGGATGATATTTTTGATCCATTTCAGATACTTTTACTCTGAGGACATGCTAAATGTCCTGCAGGGAAACAGAAAACCCAATACTAGGAGATCCTATCTGTCCAAATGGAAAAGGTTCTCCATTTGGTGTCTAAAAAGATAGCTAGACCCTTTTCAAGGAGAGGTCCACTTGGTGCTGTCTTATCTGTGTGAATTGTTGCAGGCAGGGTTGGCATATTCCTCTGTTAAGGCCCACCTTGCTGTTATTCCTGCTTGTCTGTCTCTTGACCCTCCACTTGCTTCTAGACTTCAAGTGAAGTTATTCCTGAAATGAGTTCTACACCTCAGCCCCCCCCCCCCAGGAGGCCAGTTCCACTGCCCTGGGACCTGAACTATATGTTAGAGAAGCTCACCTTTACCCCATTTGAGCCAGCAAGCTACAGCCTCTCAAAGTACTGCACTTGAAAAACTGTGCTTTGGGTTGCCCTGACATCAGCTAGAAGTGTGTCAGAGATCCAGGCAGTCATGGTCACCCCACCCTTTTTAATCTTCCTACAAGGATAGGGTAACCCTATGGACTAAACTCATCTTTTATGCCTAAGGTGGTCAGTGAGTTGTCCCTGAACAAATGTATTCACCTCCCAACTTTTTTCCACAACCCCAGAATGATAGTGAGAGACTTCTGCATTCCCTTGATGTTCACAGACAACTAAGATTCTACCTAGACAAGACCAAATCCCTTAGGAGATCAGAGCAACTGTTTGTCTCCTTTCATGCCAGGGCTCTGGGAAAATCTGAGACAAAGCAGACTTTTTCTACCTGGATTTCCAAAGCCATCTCCTTTTGTTATACCCACCATGGCAAAAACCTGGACTCTAACATAGAAGCCCATTTCACTAGGACCATTGCCTCCTTTGGAGCATTTTACAAGGGGCTAGACACTGCCTCTATTCTACAAGCAACTACCTGGACATCTAGCCATACCTTCACCAGACATTACAAACAGGACCACATCTCCAGATCTAGAGCAGGTTTTGCTAGGGCAATCCTGCGTGGATTTTTGGAAAATAGCTCCAAACCACTGTTTTCCTCTTCACTTTGAGCTGTAGCACTCACCCAAAGGTTATGAATACTGCAGCATGAGAATAAAAGGACATAGAATAGTTGTGTAAAATCTTACCATAACCATAGATGTCCTTCTCTCCCATGTAGCAGTATTCTATCCCACTCTCCTACCCCCTGAAGGAAGAAAAGGGGGTTTCTGGGTGATTCAGGACTTGTGCAACTATCCTGGGACTGGGGTCCGACTGGGGTTTTCAGTTTTGGAGAAGGTATGTGAAGGCATCACTTTTATAGCCCACAAACCCTACTGTCAATATCAGATGTACCATGTACCTTATAGTGATTAAAGCTTTTGTATACGGACCGGATGTTTGGGTTGCTAGGAGGAGGCCAACTGGAAGGTTATTATGAATACTGCCGCATGGAAGAGAAGGACATCTATAGTTATGGTAAGATTTTATACAGCTATTCTTTATTGGTCTATAATTTTTAGGATAGCTTGCAGGTTTGCTCTTTAGTAGGAGCATTGATTTTCCTGTTAACCAAGCTGGTGTCTGTTCAGTGTGTGCATATGCATAGTTCTTACTCATGGCTAAATCTTCATGCAAAGATGTTGATGCTTTTAAACCAAATTTTACATTGCAGAGTCTTTTTGGGCTCAAAAGCTGTGCTGTGCATCTGTGGTTTAATAAAGGAAGTGCTTGTTTGACGGTTGGTTTATCTGTTTTACCTGTGGGAAACCTCTCAGCTGTTGCAGCAACTTTTTGATATGTTAATACTTTATGCAGAAGTTAGGTACTGGATCTGGGCCTGGGGTTTTCAGTTAGAGCTTTTCTTAACTTTGTTTCAGTCCCCTCTCTGTGTTACTTCATCTCATTTCATATCCTGTACATTTGAAGTTCTTATTCTTACTTTTACTTCTATCCGTTTACCATCTTTGTTTCACAGGATCACTAGATAAAGGGGTAGAGTTGTCACCTCACAGCAAGAGGTTCTCCGGTTCAATTCTCTGCTGGAGTGCCTTCTTTGTGGAGTCTGTATGTCCTCCCTGCGTTTGTGTGGGTTTCCTCCTATTGCTCTGGTTTCCTCCCACAAAACAAAGACATTCATCTGGAACATTTCTTCCCTGGACCTCCTCTGAAAATTTGCTTTGTTCCAAGTTGGACTTTCACGGTTAACAAATGTTAAATAAATAAATACATTTTCATAGATATTTCTCCAAAATGTATCTTTCTTCTATTTTTGGTGGCGTTTCAATTTTGTTTGCCTTATTTCCAAGTTCTCTATAAAACCTTTTGGGATCATCAATAAATTGCTTTTTTGTACTTTTACTTAATATTTACCAGTGTATATTCTACGTTTTTCTGTCTGTGCCAATATTTTTGGTTTATTGTTTGAGTGCATGATAGATCCCTTATATAGTAAATGATAGATCCCTTATAATACTGGCTTTTTTCACATCTATCTTTGAGTATTGTTGATTTGTTCCCTCTTCTAACAGTGGCACTTCTTATTTTAATTGCTTTATAGTTTTCTGTATTCAATACTTCCACGATGGCATTCCATTTCTCCCCTTCCTCTCCCTTACTACACTGTGTTCTGTCTGTTGTTAATTTAGCTGCACAGTAATGTATCATACTTCTGTTGTATCACATGAATCACTGTGGATAGTCCTAATTACTGTGTTCATTTGTTCTATCAAACTTCTAACTTTGATGTAGTCTGTAGTCTATTGCTTTCATTGATCTTAATATGTCTGTCCATCTCTATTAAATCAAGCAACTCTACTCTTTGATAATTTACTTGTAAACTGAGGGCACATTCTTTGTTCTCAGTTTCCTGTGGGCATTCTTTAAAAAGTTCAAGAGCGTCTTCCTGTGCCACATTCTCTTCAGTTTCATTCTGTGTCATCCATTGCTCTTTCATACGGGAGCTCACTGGCCTATCACTACACAGCATTGACTTTGTCAGAGTTGCCACAGTTTCCTGTTCTTTCCCTTACAGTATATATCTTACTGATCCTTCGTACTGCTTTCCTATGGGAGTCTCCAAAGTATCTTCATATGTCAACTGGTTAGATGCTTCCTGCTCCACTGGTTTCTCCTTAATTTGGGTGTACATTGCTCTATCCTGTTGTGTTATCTCCATTAAATTTTCTACACCAAATTCTTCACTTTGCATAACCCATGACCTCTTTCTATTTCTTTAACTTCTCCATTAGTAATCCTCTTTTGTACTTTTCCTCTATTTTATTTATTTTGTATTGTAAAATTTTCCATCTGGAAGTCTTTGCCTGTATTTCTCTTTAAATATCTTTGGTGCTGCTCTTTTTGCATTGATTAGCTTTCTCCTTTGTATAAATATTGCACCATGTTAAATCTTTTCTTTCCCATGTCCATATTTCTTCAGATGTCTCCTTCTCCTGCTCCTGCTATTTCTCCTTACTTTGGAGACTTGTTCAGTCATGCTGTAATACAACCTGTTAGGCTTTCTACAATAAATCCTTCACTTCACAAGTATTCCATAACTTCAACTTTTTTTTGTAACTTCTACTTGACTAGTCTTCTGTTCTACAGTCCATGTTTGTGTTCTTGTTTTTTTATTGTGAAATTTTCCATATCTGTAAGCCTTTGCCTGTATTTCTCTTTAAATGTCTTTGGGGCTGCCTTTTTTTTGTTGATTAATTTGACCTTTACATATTGCACCATGTCAGATCTCTTTCCCATGCCTGTATTTCTTTTTTTATATCTTTAAAAAGTCTCTAGATGTTGTTCTTATATTTTTTGCACTTCCTCAATCACTTCTTTTTCCAAATGGCCCAAGGTTCTTGGAATGTATAGTGTATGGCCCAAGGTTCTTGGAATGTATAGTGTTTTTCAAGGATCTGTTGTATTAATGAACACAAATCTGCATTTGAAGCTTCTGACAGTATTTCCTGTGGTAGTATTTCTTTGTCTATTTTGTATATCTTCTGCCTAGAATTTTGGGCTTCTTTTGGGCACATTTGGAACAGAAAGCACAATAAACCACCTTCCCAGTATAATTGTAAATAGACCTTTATATTGCTAGATTGTCTGTAT